>NW_022145598.1:17569120-17875979 GCF_000002235.5 Strongylocentrotus purpuratus
TTGCGCCTACCAGCTCACAGCTCTTTATCTGCTCGTATTTTCAACTTTGGTAAGATAAACCTCATAACCTTATAACTTTCCGTACAATAGATGAGAAAGATTATTTACATGTAGTTTAATATGTGACTGATTTTGTATTTTCCTCACTTTTTCCTTCGACTACGTGAGTAGCCCAATCGTAGTTCGTTATTGTCAGTGTGGTGTATTGGCATACGGTGATTGGTTGGCGGGCCCGTACACGGCGGACAATGATGTGGTCATTGGCTCTCGCTCGCTAGACCGGCAGCCATTGAAATTTCGTCTTTTCCAAGGTGCCAACTTTGAGCAAATCACACGTTATGTTCCCTGGCGATTGTGTTGAGGGGTCCCCCAATAAGCCATGTACACTCTACAGACTGAGAATATGACATTATTGATTTTAAGCACTCAGAATTAGGGGGACAAAATGAAAGATAATCGGGGACTACAAAACGGTAGTGGATGTAAAAGGGAAAATTTGTGGTTCATTCCCGTGACATCCCATCCAAACCGTACATGTGGGACTGAACTATCTAATCTAGGTTGTTTTGTGTTGCACTTGCAGCGACTCCTTTGTGATACTGTTACTGATAGTGATACCAAGCAATCTCCAAAGCATTTTAATATTCAACCATCGATCTAGACATTATCTTAATAAATATTTGAGACCGTTAATGTTTAAAGATGTGAGTTTGCAATTCATATTTTGAGTTTGCAATTGCATTTTAAAATTTGAGTTTTTGTGATCTTGAATATGATTTTTTAAAATATTTATTCTGGCTTTTTCTGCATTTCTGGGTTCACTCTGTCAGTGTCTGACACAGTCTAGACCAAAAATTTCTGTCTCTTTCGTTCGTTAGCCTCTTATTTGGGAAGGGCGGTGGGCCGGGTCACTCGATGTGACTTCCGGACCGCATGCATGACCGTTACCAAAATCGCAGAAAAAGGGGTCAATTTCAAGCAATGTCAATTATCTTTTTATGAATATATTTGTAGATCTAGGGCATGTAATTTTTAAATAGCATTTTCAAGAATACTTCAGTTGGTGAGGGGGGGGGGATGCTATGTGTATATTTTGGCATGATGGTAACATTCTAACTTTGTTTATGAATGACTAATGTAACAACATTTAGAACTGATGCTAAGTGTAAATTAATTGATATTACTGGAGGGGTATTGCCAACAAATTTAGGGTGCCTTCAAGTGACACTTTTTCACCCTAGAAACACAGTTTTCAAAGACGTTTAGTTTAAAACAGGGTTGCGTTCAAACTATTTTTTGTCGGTCATAAACACAAACATTTAAAAAAAAACGCAAACGTGAAATGCTAAAAGAGATGTGTTTTGCATCGTGATTCTGCAGAATCATGGTCGCTAAAAATTGCTTGAACGAACAGAGATCTCAATCATGATTCTATAACGTCGTTATCGTGACCTTCTCCCGGTTTCGCCGACAGTCGACCGTATTAAAACAAATTCAGATTTATGCAGCAAAATTAACCTATACTTCCTAGGTCGAACTGCACATTGTGATGAGCAGTGGCTGGGCTTGAAATGAGCGAGAATCAGCGTTGATGAAAAATCGCTTGAACGCTCTCCCGCAGTAATCATGTTTTTAACAGCGTTTTGATTTGTGATTCATGTTTGTGATTCTAGCTTCAAAAAATTGCTTGAATGCACCCTAAGATTCTTTGTAAGCCTTTCAGGGTAGAAGCTATGACCTTTCACCTTTGACCTCCTACAGCTAGATAATGGAGTCCTCGGACGGTCAGACAAGCAGTAACCAGACTGAATCTCAGATACACCATGAGCAATACTGGGACAGACAGATGGATACCATCAGTAACTTGAAACATGTAAGTAACCGTCATAATAATAATATTATGATGTAGTGTCTATAAGAAAGGCAGCAACAACAACCATTCGCCTCACCCAGGGTGCTACAAGAATTTTTTTCACCACTTGCCCTGTCGGGCAAGTGGGTTTTCAATTTACTTGCCCAAACAATATTTCCACTTGCCCAAAACTTTAAAGCGAAAAAGGACTCGAGGTTAAAGCATTTATTATCTCGTAATGATAAGTTAGTGTTTTAGATAGCAAATTAATGCACATACATGTACAGTGTAACTGTACTGAATAATAACCTAATATGTCAAAGAAAATGGTCAACAAAGGATGGTTGAAGGTTTAAAAAACGCATTTTATTGATTCTCCATAAATAATCAGATTCACATGAATCTCGGCAAGGTAGAATGGTTCAAGCAGGTTTAAGTTTTTAATATTCAGTCATGTAAAAAAGCATAATGACCCTGTTGTAAAAAATATGATACAAACATGTCATTAATGGTAGCCACATGTACCATGGTGCAACATCACATGTGTGTCTGTGCAAGCCGCTGTCATTTGGAAACGTAGGCTAATTTTCAGCTGTTAATAATTTGGGTCAACTCTTCCATCAAGAAACGTCATGTAAATAATGGGTAATCAACTATTTTAAATAAAGTACGGACATTTTTATTTCATCATTCACTGCTATAAATATCATGCCAAAATTTGTAAATTCTTACTAAATAATAATATTGAAGATATTTTACGATAAATCTCGGATAAGTATGCGAAAACTAGACTAAACAACGTCGCTAAAACCATGAAAACAAAACAACAACGGCTTATATTCTGGGGGTCTCGATACTATTATCAAAATGACTCGCTCGGTCGGATCTTGAGACCGCAGTAATAAATTGAAAACGAGACAAAAACATTCATCTGATTTATATGAGCAGCGAGTTTTAAATAATATGTTCACAATCATTAACAGTCATTATGAATAAATATCAAACATTTGACTTTTTGTACTTACTAGAAAATCCCTGTTGTTTATTCCATTCCGATTCGCACGTGTTCATTTCCCTAGAATAATGACGTCATATTTGGCGTGATTCAACCAATCGGCAATCAGAGAATAGCAAAGGCCTGTCGGTGCGACCTGCAGAGCTAGAGAGAGAGAGCGCGAATAAGCTCGCAGCTGGTACGATCGCGCTAGTTGTCTCTAGCTAGCTCACGGCCGGCCGTGCGTGGAGGCGGAGCGGCATTCATGGCTTGAAGTGTCACTGTTGCATGCGCGCTGAGCTAGCTGAGCTGGCTAGCTGTCTGTGAAGTTTTTTCGAAATCGGAACGATCGCTTTTTTGCTTCTGGATTTTGACGACGGGTAAGAAGTTGACGGGTGAATGGTAGAGTTCTTGGACACTAGGAAATTACTGTAAAAGTATCACTTGCCCGAATCGGGCAAGTGATAATTTGATTTACTTGCCCGACGGCTCAATTTGGTTGCCCCGGGACGTCGGGCAAGCGGGTTTGTCGCGCCCTGCCTCACCACACAAGTGTTGGGTACTCAGATTTGGTTAGCCGCTGAAGCCTCGAAACCCTTACCCATTTTTAAGGCTCATTTGAGGGGATTTTCCTCAAAGTAAAGCCCATTTTTTGCAACTTTCGCAATTTTCAATTTCAGGAAGTTCAGGAAGGATCACATAACAGTTTAGGATTTTTCAGCATCAAGTTGTGTGTAATGATATGATTCTAGAGGAAAATACTGTTTTTTCTGTTTGCTGTTTTCTTTGATAAGTACTATTAAAATAGTTACACCTAACCATTTTTGTGTATTTACATCCATGTTATATTATTACCTTTTCACAGAGTGATTTCAAGAAGGCTCAGGAACTTCCTCTGGCCAGGATCAAAAAGATTATGAAGCTGGATGAAGATGTGAAGGTACAGTATGCATGAGATAATGATAATAAATACAGCATTGTTATGCGCCATCGATCTAGTAATTGATTCTGAGGCGCAAAGGGATAGAATTAGAAATGAAAAACAAATATGCATAATATAGATGTAATCCAAATGATTCTAGGAAAACATGACCACAGAACCTTAACAGCGAAACTAGTCAAACTACTCCTCCTTCTAACTATTTTTGTCTCAGGATATTTGTCTCAAGGGGGGGGGGGGTGTATTTTGGGTATTTATCAGGGGTTGAGGATAGTCCTTATGGTGGTAGTCGGGGTGTGGGGTGGAAGTCCTGATATGGATTTATTCACATACTCTGTTTGCTAGTCCTCAGTCATTTGTTGTATAGAATAGTGTAAGAAAGGGTAATATATGAGCTCTTCTGCGCAGTATACATGAGAACTGTACAAGAAATCATTGTTATTGCTATTTTGTTTCATTTATATCAATTATTGCAGGGCCCCCCAAGTGCAACATTGTTTTACTCACTATTGGGGTTACCCTGGGTAAATAAAACAAAATAAAGAAATAAAGAAATGAAATAAATAAATAAATATGTATAATTCCACAACACAATCACAACATTTCCCCATGTGAAACATAATCTGATTGAGGTCCAATGTGCCATGATCTCGGCCCCCCACTCCGGGAACTGATGGGACCGCATGCGTGTTCCCAAAATCTCTGGCTCGTAACAAAGAAAAAGATCTATCCGTATTGACTTTACACACCGGACTTACAATGTATGCTGAAAAGGGGGGGGGGGGGGTGCTGGGAACATGCATATGCGTACCCTAAATAACACTGAGTGGGGGGGGGGGGAGGGGGGGCTTTGATAAACTTACTGAGACATTATTAACCAATTGTATTCCCATATCTTTTTCTTGTATAGATGATAAGTGCTGAAGCCCCTGTATTATTTGCCAAGGCTGCGGAGATCTTCATCACAGAACTCTCCCTCAGAGCATGGCTCCATACAGAAGAGAATAAGAGGAGAACACTTCAGGTTTGTCAAGTTAGATCTTTCTCTTTAGATCATTCTTCGTCAGTTTGGAGCCAGAAAGGCATCAACTCATGTAATTTAACACAGAGTTAATGCCCTGGCCTTCTGGCGCTGAAGAGACGTCATGCAATAGTGAAAGTCCACAGGGCAGTAGCAGAATTTGTACTCTGTTAGCTGATACAGTGATGTCTAGTCAAAATAGGATAGTTGCACACTGATTGTATTCAAATTGTACATGTGATAATTGAAAACAAAATCAAACTTATTATACAAATAATACACAGCAGTGAGGGCATTAGTAAGAATTACCCACACAAGGTACCTTTGGAACAGTCTAACACGCCCTAGGGTGTTTGGACTGTTTTGAAGGTACCGAGTGTGGGTAATTTTACTTACACCCGAACAAAATGATGTGTATTTTTTGTTTTATAAGATTATGTTTTATTTGTTATATAAAAGGATATTTTATAACATGATTTTACTAATGACCGGTTATGATGATTGGATAATGACCGATCATTATCCAAATTACGCGTTAGGCAAAATACATGCCTGGTCACGTGTACGCTTTCAACCAATCATTTGATTAGGATCCACGTCATCATCTTATAACCAGCAATAACTCACACCTTGCTTCAAGTACCTTGTGTAATATTAGGCTGCTGGGCTATGATCAGGGTAATAATGTTGTAACGTTGAGGCCTGACGGACATGTGCACTATTTTAGAAGCCATCACTATTATTTATGATTAATATTAGGGCTGTGCACAACAGTGTAATGAGGTACCCGAGTACACTCCCAGGCTCACAGGCGAATACTCGAGTATTCGGACGCCATGTTTTTTTATAATTTTTTTGAATTTTTTTGATTTTTTTTGATTTTTTTTTAATTTTTTAATTTTGGATTTTTTTCCTTTTTTTTTTTTTTGCCACTACCATACCACTCGGCAGTTTCTCAAGTCCCTCGCGCAGCTCGCTGAAAACGCATGCAACTTTACTTTGAGTTGCAGTTGAAGGCGCCGATTTAATAAGAATAATAACTGTAAACAATGCTGTTTTAAAAACCAAAGATGGCAGAATAATCCATTTTCCTCCAAGTCCAAACAGAAATCTGGACATTTGGTCCCAGTTTCTGAAAGGTGAGTTTGACAGTGCTTGAGTTTGGAAACATTTTTACCGACAGTACCATGCCAGCGGATGCTGCTCTCCCTGGCACGGGTAAGCGTGGGCCTGGACATTTTTTTTTTTTTGCGGCCGAATATTCGGGTACAAGAAATCGTACCCGAGTAGTTGTCAACCGTGCGGGTACTCGAGCATTCGACTACTCGTCGCAGCCTTAATTAATATAAATAAACTTTTTGTACTTTTTTCCACAGAGGAATGATATCGCCATGGCAATCACCAAGTACGATCAGTTTGATTTCTTGATTGACATTGTACCCAGAGATGAACTTAAACCACCAAAAAGATCAGTAAGTTAACATCTTCTTGTTGTAAAAAAATCTTTTGAGATAAAGATTGCGTGCTCGATCTTGTAACATTTTGTTATTATATTCTCTTGATTTTTGTTTCCCTTTGTTTAAGTTTTGCCGTATGATTTCATTTGACATTATTTGACTCATAGTTTTCTTTGCAATTTATACTTTTAAATTATATTCCATTTAATTGGTGATAAATGTTGTTCATTAAAATGAATCCTATTACATTGTCTTGTTAGCATAATTACTCTGAAATTATTGCTTGTTTGCAAGTTATCAAAAATGTTGAGATAATTTTATCATCATCATCATCATCAACTTCAGGTGGCGCTGTAAAGCGCTGCTGGGGTCTTCACGAGAGCACGCCATGCAACTCTTTCACCTGCCATTTGTGTTGCACCTTTCATTGCTTGTCCAGACACTTTCTTGATATCATCAGTCCAAGATATTGGTGGACGACCTCTACCCTGTTTTCCTTCGACTGCTCCTTGCAGTATTTGCTTCTCAACACCTTCAGATCTCCAAACAATGTGCCCAAAATAGTTTAGTTTTCTTTCCATGTTTCCCCTTCTGATGGTCGAGTCTGTTCCAATCTTTTCCAGGACCCACAATTTTATACATTTCTAAAAATTAAATGAAACCTAATACAGGTACCTATGCGCTATACATCAGAATCAAATGCTTTTCTACCAGTGGAGAATGTTTGTGTACTAGCGCATGCTATACATTGACTTCAGTGGGAGTTTCCTTACTTGGATGTTTGATTTATTTAGGATGGTCAGCTGCAGCAGACGGCCATACCAGCTGACCAGGTCCAGTATTACTTCAGCGTGCCTCAACAAGGCCAGAACCAAGCGGCTAGTAATCTTCAGGTCCAGAACCCCGCCCCTTTAGTCACCGCAGCTAATACACGTACCTCCCGAAAGGTCTATTTCCCCTAATGTGAATTGTATTGATTAATCTATTTAGGATGGTCAGCTGCAGCAGACGGCCATACCGGCAGATCAGGTCCAGTATTACTTCAGTGTGCCTCAACAAGGCCAGAACCAAGCGGCTAGCACTCTTCAGGTCCAGAACCCCGCCCCTGTCGTCACCGCTGCTAGTGCTAACACTGTACAGCAGCCGACCGCTCAGGCCGCCGGGCAGATCGTGACCTCTCAGCCACAAGTACAGGTTAGTATGAGGTCTGAATCCGTAGACTACTGAATGTCATAATTCCCAATGACTTCAAATAGGAACATCCCGGTTCCAGTAGAAAATAGGTTTTAGTTATTGGTTTTCGTAACATGAGTTTACTCAACTCCTATGCAGACATAATGCAATAGATCTCCTAAACACACACAACAGAAAATTTTGCGGCAAAACAGTGAATGAATGATGAGAGGCAAGTGCGCTACTCTCTTGTAGTTCTTTTGGAATTACCAAAACAATGTAGTAAGGTCCACATTCCACAAGAAGTCCTGGCAGCTGCAGAGGGAGGGTTCCTGGTTCCATATGTTGCAGGTACAGAAATGGGAAGTACCATTTCATTTTTTGATGCGGTTTACCATCTTATGTCTGCATGGGCTCTGAGTTTTAACCCAACGTGTGGTTTAACGTGTGCAGTGGAATATAGACCTCTCTGTGTGATCTAATCTCTGTAAGATTCTACCCTTTTGTCAAGTACACATTCAAGCACATACACAGGATCACTCTCTCATCACCATCATCTTCACAAAGATCCTAAGTAGAACTTAACTCTAAGTTGGACTTAAACATTATGGAGAGCCATTTGTAGCCTTAAAATAAAATATATTCAAAAGCAAAATTTCAAGTATTTTAGATTTTTCATAAATTCCACATCAAGAAAACAAAATCTCCTTGATAATAGAAAATATGAATGATTTGAATCAACATTTTATGCCTTTTAAAATAACTTTTACAAAATATTTTCAAAGATGCTAACGGCTTTCCATAATTGTTAAGTCCAACTTAGGAGATTTGTGAAATACCCCCCGTTCAACCTTAATTAGTGCATTTCCTTTCGTTAGATTCCTATCTTTTGCAGGATCACACACAGACATACTTTTCCCCATTTTTCCATCTGCCCAAAACTCTTCAAACTGTTGTGTACTCATTACCATTTCAAGAATAGGGGAAAATGGAATATTTTGCTTCAGGAAATGTCCAATGTATGAATGAAAGATGGTGCAGCATGACAGTTGGTAGCATGTTTCTCTGCCACAGACAAGTAGTTAAGGGGGGTGTTTCACAAAGATCTTAAGTTGAACTTATCTCTAAGTTGGACTTAACAATTATGGAAAGCCATTACATCTTTGAAAATATTTTTTACAAGTTATTTTAAAAGGCATAAAATCATTTATATTTTCTTTTATCAAGGAGATTTTATGTTCTTGATGTGGAATTAATAAAGAGTCTAAAATACATGAATTTCCGCTTTCTCATATATTTTTTTTAAGGCTACAAATGGCTCTCCATAATTTTTAAGTTCGATTTGGGATCTTTGTGAAACGCCCCCCAGGTAGACATTGGAACCTGCGTATTTAAAGGTTCATTCCCCTCACCATTTTGGATCCTGGTAACACACTCCACTTTCAAATCTACATCGCAGAGTGTTGAATAAAGCCCATGCATGTTCTCCTTGGGGGAAATGGTATTCAGTAGAATCTTTGAAAATGGAATTTCAACAGAATCTCATGACTCATTCATTTCTTCATTTTTCCTCTCCAAACCTCTCACACCCTACTTCTGCTCCCAACTGCTGCTTATACCTGTATTATATTCAATCAACTCGTTATTGACATCTATCACATTGGCTGTGCTCTTCCTGATTTTCCTGTGACTCTTAAAATGGCATTGATTCCCCTTCTTTGGTTTGCTTCCTATTGAGATGCATGATTCCCCTTCCTGCTCCCTCCCCCAATCATTCTGTCTTGGCCTCCTGCATGGTGTCTTATGTTTCTCCTATCGCTTTCCTCATGGATAAATCAATGGCTGTCTGTACGATGCATGCTAACACCCCACCTCTGTGCTTCCTGTCGCTACCCCCTTGCTTCACCTCTGTCGCCTTACCCTCCTGTGCGTTGTTCATTTTCATGTGCCCCATCTCCTCACACCTTGGCCCACTGTTCTCCCATTTGCTGTGCCAACTGCTCCATGCATGTACCCCTTTGCTGGGTTAATTGGCCACCTTCCATGGACACTCCCTATCTCCTTTACTTGTTTGTTGTGTCATGTGGCCCTCGACATGCATGTGTTTGCGGTGGTGTGTTGGCCCTACCATGCTTCTTCTGTACCCCTTTACTGTGTTGTGTTGCCCCACCATGCACCCTCCGTACCCCATCATGCACCCTCTGTACCCCATCATGCACCCTCCATACCCCGCCATGCACCCTCCATACCCCGCCATGCACCCTCCATACTCCACCATGCACCCTCTATACCCCATACCATGCTCCCTCTGTACCCCCACCATGCACCCTCCGTACCCCATCATGCACCCTCCATACCCCCACCATGTACCCTCCATACCCCATCATACCCCATCATGCACCCTCCATACCCCACCTTGCACCCTCCATACCACATCATGCACCCTCTGTTCCCCACCATGCACCCTCCATACCCCACCATGCCCCCTACATTCCCTTACCATGCTCCTCTGAACCCATTACTACTACAGTTTATCACCGTCGGTGGTAACCAAGCTGGGACCGGAAGTACCCAGCAGCAGCAACTGCTTCAGTCTCTGCAGCAGGTAAGTTCACAGGGACCACGCCCGGTACATATCCCATCGGCCTCACCCACACGGAAGCTAGCCAATGGTGACATCACGCTGGCTAGGCCCTGCGCCTTCCACCCAACAGAGGAGATGCCGTTTTATTAACCATTTCAGTTTAGGGTATTGCCATGTATTGTACATATAAAATGCCACCTGTAAAGTCTTTGTAGGTTTTTAAAGAGGATATCCCCCATTAATTTCATCATACCCTCAGTTCAGAAAGTCTGATTAAATTGCCTCTTTTTCACTCATTGACTTGATGCTTTCACTTATGAGGAGTACGCATATTCCAAAAAAAAATCTGCCTATTTCTATCAAGAATGATATGATGTCCCCCCCCCCCCCCCCTAGGAAAAATAATGGGGAGATGTCCCCCCCCCCCCCATGATTTTTTCTAGGGTGGGACATTATATCATTTTTGATAGAAATAGGCACATTTTTTTTTTGAATATGCGTACTCCTCATAAGTGAAATCATCAAGTCGATAGCTAGTTTTAAAGTCAACAACTTCGGATTTTCAAAGCTTTAGATTTCAAGTTTTTAGAGAGCTGTTACTCCTCTGACAGACTCTAATGATAAATAGCATAACTTTGATATTATTGTAATCTATGGCTAATAGTTTTTCTTTGATATATAATTCATTCTTTTCATTTTTCACTTCCAACAGGGTCTTTAATGGAATAGTTTTTTGTTTGGTCTGTATAGATAAAATAGATTTAACTTGGTAAGTCAAGTTAAAGGTATAGACCAGTTCTGGTCATGCGATTGGATTGTGAAAGAAACGTTGTGGAATTGATCAGCAAAGGTTGATCATCTAGCATATAAGTATTGGTGTGTACTGCAAGATTCTGGAATCATCAAAATGAAGATGTATATGGGACTCTGCGATATCTATCCAGTCCGGATAGATATAATAATTTACCAAATATATCAATTAGTAGGCGGTTTCCAGGCAAAATTAGTATCATTAGGTATTAGTTCAAACATATTCTTTCACATGATTGTTAATAAGAGCTTCCATTTCATTTTTTGAGAGGGGGCGCTTCCAAAACTGGTCTACCGGTATACCTTTAACTGAGATTTCTCTGTGTTTAGATCCAGACTGGAACTGATGGACAGACAACCCTGATCAACGCACAAGGACAGGTCATCCCCATTCAGCTTCCGGCAGGTACCAATCTACAACAGGTCGTAGCCAATGCTAGTGGAGATAACCAACAGGTAAATACCATTAGGCCTAAAAAAAATTGTAAAAAAGATGTTGTATTGCCCTTTGCAACTGACCTGGAAATCTTGAAATCTACGGTCTGATTTTCTTTTCCACTGTTTTTTAGAGAGAAAAAATGTATCATAGCATTCAAAACTGAAAAATATCAACTCAAAGAGGGAGAATGCTGTGAGCTTTTAGTGACTTTAAACATGGGTAACATTACACCTTTTCTTTGGTTGTTCAGATTCAGTTCGGTGGTAACCAGATACAGTACGTAAGACAGGGCAGCACCGGGACTCAACAACCAACGGCTGGACAAGAATTCATCACTCAACTATCTGGAGGACAGGTTAGTCATAGGGTTTTATATACCAGATGGAGAGAGAGAGAGAGAGAGAGAGAGATAGAGAGAGAGAGAGAGATATATATATATATATATATGTAGATAGAGAGAGAGAGAGAGGGTAGGGGAAGGGGAGGGTGAAGGTGGAAAGGGAAGGGGTGAGGGCGGAGGGCATGATGAGGGTAGAGCTGAAGGGAGAAGAGAAAGAGGAGAGGAAAATACATTTGGAGTGATTGAGAGTGAAAATGGGTCATAAGAGGGAGAGGGCCGAGAACAAGTAGAAAGCAAACGACCAACAAACAAAATTGTCAAGTTAATGATGGCAGACTTATATGAACTCCTACAATATTTGTTTTGATTGTGTTCTGTCTGCTTGACGATATCAGATACATTTGCTTTGATGTATGTAGTAATTTCAGATTACTGCTAGAGATTCTGCTTAATATTTCTGACACTGGCACTGATTGACTCTTTTTCCCCACAGATCTTCCAGATCCAGCAGGTTCCTGGCCAGACCCAGGCAGGAGGATTGGGACAGCAGGTGTTCCTTCAACAAGCCATGCCTGAAGCGGTGGCAACCAGCTCAGAGCAACAGTGAATGAACACTGAGCCTTGGACACCATGTAAATGAACTGAGTTATGCGTTAGGGAAGAGAGACACGAATGAGTATTGCTTGTGATGAGAATTACAGGCAATGTGGTGCTAGGATCTCTTCAGATGTCCTGCCAGCGGTGCCTGAAGCGGTAGCAACCAGCTCGGAGCAACAGTGAATGGACACTTAGCCTGGGACACCTGGGACACAAAACTTGTCATCAGTGACAAATGACAGTTGTTGTTGTTATAAGCTACTAAAATCCTTGCTTCTGATTGGTTATCAGCAGATTTGTCACTGATATTTGTCATTGAAAAAAGGCTTTGTGAAACGGGTCCTGTACTCGGATGCCTTGGGGTATCTATTATAAGTACATACCCAGTCGGATGCTGTCATTATCTGTGCATAAATA
Organism: Strongylocentrotus purpuratus; assembly: GCF_000002235.5. NCBI lineage: Eukaryota > Metazoa > Echinodermata > Echinoidea > Camarodonta > Strongylocentrotidae > Strongylocentrotus > Strongylocentrotus purpuratus. Next base: position 17,581,745 of record NW_022145598.1, read on the forward strand.
GCATGTGAACACAGGTACAAGGAGACTGACTGCAATGTCTCCTAGTGGACTGGAGAGGGAGCACTGTATTCAATACAGAGCCATCTATACACAGAGTTTGGCAAACCAGGTTCGAGTTGGAACCAATATGGCGACAACTGCTTTGTTGGGAAAGCACAAAACAAAAGAATATACGCCATGTTGTGACCCAGTGAAACCAAGTTGACCACACTCTGTGTATAGATGGCTGGCTCGATAGCAATTGAATGCTAGGACTGACACGATGGTGGTTTAATGTAAAACACTTAAATACATTAATTTTACACAAATGTAACAGTTTTTATTATATTTTTAAAAATTACTGTGTTAAGACATTAATGACATGAAACTGAAATAGAGATTACAGTTGCAGTTTGGTTATGGGATATGCTGTCCTAGCTTAGATGTTGCTACCCAGAGAAAATGAATAATCATTAGATCAAAAATTCATGAGATGAAAACAAAATAGCAAAGTGAGGACTGCTGTGTATAAAAACTACTTTTTCTACAAAAAATCTCAAGATAGCTCTTGTGAAAAAATAGTACATGTAGTTTGTACTTGGTAAGTAAATGTTAAAAGTTTGTACTGCTTGAAAATAAAATAAAGGTTAACTACAAAATTAATGCAGATGAGAATAACTTTAGTGGATATGTCATAGCATTCTTCCTGAAGTATTATGGAATCAATGTGCCAAATATTTTACATTCTGTCCACATTTTTAAAATAATTTAAAAATGAAGTGTTGATAAAATGTCAAAGGCTTTTTTGGTTCTCTGTCATTGCCAGTTGACAAGTTTACCTTTATCCTAATCAGTTCCATGGGCAGATATTACAAATTAAATTTCATTAATGCATCTTGCAGGTTTGCAGGGATGAATTCAGGCCCTGGCGAGTCATTTTCAGACCATAGTTTAGGCTTTTTTTGTGTACAAAATAGCTCATTCTAGGTGATTTTCAGGCCCTCTGACCAATTTTAACTGGTATCCCTGAGGTTTGACTTTAAACTATTAAATGCTTGTTGTTCTTCAAGGTCTTTAAGGGCAATAGCTAGAGAGAGTTCATAATTTGTATGCCTCAAAGACAATTATTGAAGATTTTAATTCCGAAAGGAGCTAAATCCCTTTTTTTAACTTCGGAGAAAAAAAAAATTGTTTACCAGATGTTGTACAGGCATCTATGGAAAAGTGATATTAGAAGGTGCATTTTTCATAATTGTTTCCAAATTTCTGGTAAATCTTTTTGTTAAAAGGGAACAATGTTCTGATATCAATTACTAAATTTTCCTCAAAATTGGATTTAGCTCCTTTTGGAATAAAACTTTTCAATTGTGAACTCATAAGCTTTGATGAGAACAAGGTGTACAGGTATATAGCAAGTTCAAGTGGTGGTCAGACTTAGTAGATGAGAGATAAAGAGAAGAAAGAGCGCCGAAAGAAGACAAGAAAATTACATGTTGAGGCCTTGAGGGGTCAGTGAACACAAGACGTAACTCCATTTTGGCCATTGTGACAAATAGTGGTTTATGTGTCACTGAGCACTTGGGACTTAAGGAGTTAAGTCTATGTTTCACTAGCCATCGACTTCAATGGGGTGTTGGGTGGACTTAAGTCTTTGTGTTTCCTGGAAAGCCCACATTTTTCTGAACATTTTGATATCAAATACTCATATAGGCAAAATATGGAGTTACGTCTTTGTGTCACTGAACCCCAGTTGTATTGTCCCAAGGGAATAGATGGCTGTAAAATATATTTCTTTTGTGTGAAAGGGCTCTATGTACAATTATTGAAATCTGATATGAAGCCATCTTTATTCTTCATTTTATAAATAAAGATAACATTTGTACAAGGAAGTTCCATTTGACATGTCCTGACTTATAAGCGTGGCTACTGAAGTTTATATTTTTACAGATTTGTATGATGCAGATGATGATTGGTGGTGATTGCAATGAATGTCGTTTTGACAATGATGAGAGTGAGTATGATGATAATTTACGGTAGAGATATTGGGGGTAATGATAATTACCAATGATAACGGTGATTACCACCGATTAATGATTTTACTAGTAATGTTGTTGACCCGTAGCAGTGGTAATGACGATGATGACAGTTCTGATGATAATGACGATGATGATGAAAGGATGATGATGTTGAAGATGATAGTGATGTTGTTGGTGCTAGTGTCTTTTTTATGGTAATGTTGATGATACATGTATATCCAAAGCAATGGTGATATACAGTCTGTAGGAATGATGATGTTGGTGATTTACTTGATATTGATATTGGTAAGTTAGTATTACATAGCAATGATGGTGACGATGGTGATGGTGATCGTAACCTCCACACCGCCATGATAATGACTATATCGTATCAACTTCAATATACAAAATCACAACCGTCATTCACTACAATCATTGCTATCATCATCACCATTTGGCCTGAACAAAAAAAGAAGTTGTATTGTCATTTAGGTGCCTAAACATGGGTCGGTCGGTGGGATTTCCCCCCCCCCCCCCCCCTTTTTTTTTTTATACTCCCTCTTTGGGCTGGAATTTCTCAGTTTTTATTGCTTTAATCCTTTTTTTCTTCTCTAAAAAAAGGTTTTAAAAAAACTTTTAAAAAGCCGACCGTGGATTTCAAGATTTTTGGGTCTGTCGCAAAGGGCAATACGACATTTTATTTTGTGGGCCTGATCAACATAGTTATCATCATCATCGCTATCGTCATCATTATCACCATCGTCGCTGTCATCATCATCTTCATCATCATTATCTCCACCACCTCTACTATCACCAACATCTCTAATATCATCACCACCACTAGCATAATCTTCATCACTATCATCATCCCCATCATCATCACTTCCACCACCATCATCATCGTCGTAATCATCATCTTCATTATCGCAATGACCATCACCATAAGAAAATATCTTATAATAGCAGCCGTGAAAATGAAAGGTGATTTAATAGGATTTCCTTTTATTATATAGCTTATGGTTGGGATGATTGCAAAATATTTACATATTCTTGATATATAATTTTCTAAAGACGAATACTTAGTATTTATCGTGCTTAGCGACATACAAAATACACATTTGAATCATAAGAGAGTTTAGTCATAAACATGGTCACACAAATTGTTTAATGTCTTTTATTAATCTCATTATTGTTCAACGGTGGTCTGAATGAAAGTAGATAGATACAATTATTAGTAAATAAGACATTGATAAATAAGAACATAAATAAATGTGAAAATATGTATGTTTATTTGGCAAATAGTGCTTCAGTGTTTTGCTTTATTCCGATATAGGCCTATATTTATCTTGGTACTGGAATGCTAGCGAAGATGTACGAAGCGAGGAGGAGGGGGTGTACCTTAATAATTTAAAGTTGCCAACATTATTGTATGTCTTCGACTTTATTACTTGGCTTATATATTATGATGACAAGATTAAATCGTCACTACAACCACGTGTACAAAGTTATGTCGCTTGCAAAATTAAGCAAAAAATAAACATTTGGGAAAAAGTATTCCCTTATTAAAAATGGAATGCTTGGGAAATCCCTTTCCTCCCGAACAAATTTGGCCCATACTCACGTGTTAGTATAGCTTTTGCTATTAACTAGTTTTATTTGTAGGCCCATCGGAGATAAACCGGGTTGCAGCCCCACCCCCTCCTGGCTCCACCCTATTTTTGATATGCCACTCAGTTCCAGGCAATGTACAAGTATCCATCATCATTGGATATTCTAGCTTTCTACAAGCAGTGAATCCAATTATTTCATTATTCTTAACTGCCATTAATTTGTTACATAAAAATAGTTCATGATAATAAGCTTGTTTAAAAAATGAATGCAAAGTTTTTCGATGTATCAATTATTTTCTTGACATTTCCAAACAACGGAGAGACATTCACTTCATTAATAGTACAGGAAAACTTGGAGTAATAGTTATTTATTTACAAGGAATCCGTTTCGGATATCATTTTGCACAATCCTTTTCATAATAGTAATAAAAATATGACTAGCATCTGATAAATACAAGAACACACACAACGTATGTATATCTATAATGTACTGTATATACATTTTGAATGATTACGTAATCATCAACGACGTGCCTTAAAATATTGTACAACATAATGGCAAGAATAGTGAACATGTTGCACATTGCAATCATTACATCGTTATCAGGCTATGTTATGAATCGATTCACTTAGCCTAAATGAATACCACTTTGCTGAGAGATAACACGTTTCACAAACAACGCACATCGTATGATAAGTAGTTTATTCATGCAATTCATCTTCATTCTTCATGGGGCAATAAACGCGACAGTATTCATTTGAAAATTTGGAAACAGTTTGATCAATAACAAAAAAACAAAAAAACAATTCACACTATAGTAAGATATCACTTTTTGTAATCAATAATATTTTCTGTGTCAGGATAACCGCCCACGGTAAGCCACCCGGACAACTTTCTCTGAACGATCGTCCGTGAGAATGTTGCCCCCCCCCCCCCTCCCGAACAGTAATGTTACTGCGAACGAAATTGCTACCTTGTTGATAGGAGGCAACTATATACATCCACCATGACTGGGGATAATCGTCTTAGGGAATAGATATCCGAGGGAAGGTGTCAGGTATAGTTGTCCGATCGGGTCGCTACCCGCAAACACATTGCACCATTACTGGGACTCCAACGCACAAGCGGGGGAGTACCCGAAGTATAGCCGACTAGATATCGGAGCATGTTTGGTTTGGTTAAGAAGAGGGATTTGATTTGGGAAAGTCCCCTGATGGTGGTTAGTGAGGTCTGGAGTACATTCTTCTCAATTTTGAAGTACTATTTTTGCAGGTTTTTTTTTAGTGGTAAGTTTACCACGCAGGATCGACTAGTCTGTAAAGCACCCAAATTCAATTTGTGCTTCTGATGACTAATTACAATCGGGTGTTGGGGGCAGACAAATGATGCAATTCCTCCTCCTCCTCGATGAAAATCGACTATATACTATACATGTAGTATGTTCTCGACATATGAGCGGCCATAATAATGAAGTTATAAACCGTGTAATGATCGCATCAATAAAATCACGAGTTTTATAATCGGTCACACCGCCAAACCGATTGAAAACGGACTAGAAACCGCCCGACTTTTGCACATTCTCGATAATGTAATTGTATGTTCGATCGGCTGTCTGTCAGGTTTCGATCTCGTGGTTGTGACTGGGGTACTAGGTGATCTTATCTCACACTCCCTTTGACATCGCGGAGATGTTGTTATTGACGCCACGCCCATTTCTGATTGACGTCATGGGTACGTATTCCGTGGTATGCGTATCGGACACTCCTGTGCTGTTTGCGCGTCGGTAGGCGGGGCCAGCAGATGTTCCATCGATAGCCGGTGATTGGCGTGGTGATCGGCAGCATGGCAGACAGTCAAACATCGACTTAAATGCTTGTCGAAATTTTGCTGTGTAAAATGATAAAAGTTGGAATAATTACATCATTGCAACAACAACAACAATAAAAACAAAAAACAAAACGAATTTTGCAAAAGAACAAACTACAAACAAACTACAAATAAACAACAAATCAATGTTTTCGCTTTACCATGGATCTACGTTTCTGACAAACTGCTACTCTCTTATTGACACAAAAATAGGTTTTAGTGCGGATTATGACGACAATAATACGAGAAGTCTAACAAAATGTACGTTTTTATAATTTTTAAAGTTTTGAAATAATTATTTTCTCGTGATCTGGGGCCACTTGCTGCGGTGGTGGGGAGGGTGGAGGGTGAACTTTGTTTTTGCACTCAATGTATCTTTTTGGAGTATACAATATCAGGTTTTGCACTCAATGTATCTTTTTGGAGTATACAATATCAGGTTTTGCTCAGTGCCCTCACTCCGATCTACCACCTCATTCCCTTTCAAATTTCCACTAATAATAATAATATCATATCGAATATTTAGGAGCACTAAAAACAATAAGTACCATAGCGCTTACAAATACAAATATATGAAAAGAGGACAAAAAATAATGTACAGTACAGGAAGTATATCACATAGATCATTGGGGAAAAGGTGAGTTTTGAGGGATCTTTTGAAGGTGGCAAGACAGGTAATTTCCCTTATGGAAAGAGGGATGCTGTTCCAATTCTTTGATACAGCTACTGCAAAACGTTTTTTCAGCTGCTGAGAGTCTAGATTTGGGAATGATAAGTTTACATTGTGTCGGTTGCTGAACGAAGATTACGAGTCGGTGTATATATTTGGAGGGTGTCATTAAGATATTCAGGTGCCAAATGATTGAGTATTTTAAAAGCATAGGAACAGAATTTAAACAGAACACGTTGGTGGAGAGGTAACCAGTGGAGCTCCTTAAGTAAAGGTGAAGTATGAGTTCTTGACCAAAGGCCAAAGATTAATCTAGCGGCACGATTCCGGACAGTCTCACGTTTCCTTCTATCTTTAGCAGATAAAACAGTATAATGATTATTGTAATTGCACTACTAGAACTCGAAACCATGTTCAGCTTTCTTACCACTCATGAAGTTATAGATAATGGGGTTGATGGCGCTGTTGATGAAAGCCATGAGATGCCCGATGATGTAAGGGATATACACTGCGTTATACTGAGCTGAGCTGGAGGCGTCTCGAAGATTACCAAACGCATTGTGTTTCCTGGACGAAAAAGGAAGACAAACATATTCAGGGTGAAATATTTTTTTTGAACCTTCAATATTGATGACCATATTCTGCGATGTTTTTATTTTTCGTAGACGGAACATCATAGTGTTCATATATTTTGTTCAAATTTTTTTAAAAATTATTTTAGATAGGTCACTGCGTCATCTTGCCTTTGCAGTGTCCCAGCGAGCAAGGTGCCAGATGTAGAACTTGTCCCGATACTGGATAATGGAGGACATTCGTTGTCCTCCAAAAGCGGCTATTTCTCTGATATGACTGTCGACTTTGATATGACTGTGAGACGACTCACATTTCGTTGACAGTACGTCTCACCCTTTGCAAAAAGATTGATCAAATATTCTTCTCGTTTGAGGCAGATGTTTACTTTCTACAACATTATTGATCCGTGCTATAATTTGAATTACTAACCCAATTTCTTACTAGGCTAACCCCGAACAAAACACCCAACCTACATATCAACCCAACCTATAATGATAATACCAATAATGTTGTCTACCCAGTGACAGTGAGGCCACATTTCTTTCTGGGGACCCTGTCCCTGCATTTGTTATTACCATGCTTACCCCCAGCAATTGCCAGGTACCTATTTACGCCTGGATGGGAGTGTGGCATATGCTGAGTATAAATCTCTTGCCAAAAGACGTTTGTGTCGGGCTGTGCTTCGAACCCTTAACCCTTGAATTGGGAGTGAAGTGAATGCACCACTTTACCACGACACCTCCACCTATAACCCAGTCACAATGATATCACCCGATCCCTAACCATATAGCTTTGATGAAATATAGCCTGGAGTAAAATGTCCTCGTAGTAAATTCATGTCAGCTAACCAGATATCTCATGAGTTTTAAAGTTATAGACCTGTTTTGGAACCCCCCCCCCCCCCCTCAAAAAATGAAATGGAAGTTCTTATTATCAATAATGTGAAAAAATATGTTATGACTTATACGTGATGATACACATTTTGGCGGGAAACCGCGCACTAATTGATATATTTGGTAAATTATCATATTGATCCGGCCTGGATAGATATCGCGAATGCACTTCAACGTTGAACATTTGAGCATAATTATATTTCTGCTCTTTGGCAAATTTAGGATGAAGTATTGCCATCTAAACCTCTGAAGGCAATATTTAAACAATATTGAATGGATATTTTACACCCAAAACCCTTGAACCGCAATGTTACCACTACCGGTCTTTATCTTTAAATGTTACTAAACTTACTTGAGAACATTGAGTAGTTGAAAGGGGAAGAAACAGATGGCGAAAGTGACGACGACCACAATAAGCATACTGGCAACCTTACGACGAGATTTGAGCTGAGCTTCAGTTGACTTGCTGATCGTCGTAGTACTCACGACATTGGCCTGAGAAGAGGGTGAACACAAAAGGGATCTATAAGTGACCATAATATGTCGCTTCTTAACAAGGAAGAAAGTATTTTGGTTGAGTTGAGATGAGTTGAATTGATAGGCAGTTGTAATTACAGATGTACAATGTTCTTTTTATACAATGCATGCAAAACAAACAATCGCACTGTGCCACATTGTATGTACCTTGGCACCATGAAGTTGTATGATCTAATGCAAGTTAACATTTAATATTTTTTTAATCTTAAGTATGTTGAATATTAATTTAAATTATTTGTATGCGCCTTGAGCATCTCTAGAGAGATATGTTGCGCTTTATAAATATTGTTATTATTATTATTATTACACTCGAGGATTGGAAGCGGATGTACATTTTGTTTTGGAAAATAAACTTCAAACTCAAACCCAACTTTTCTGTCATACCGTCTATGACTGACACCTTTTTTTCTTTGGTAATAACATACATAAAATGAGCTGTAGCAGGTACATGAGCATTAATTTTGTCTACATCAATAACCCTCTACTTGTTGTAATGGCCAAAATTAAACTGACTGAATCTTTGTGCAGCAAAAAAATACGACCATTCGGTAAAAGGGTCAGAAAATCAGACTATTACTTAGGTGATTGCAATCACTTGAGTCGATTCGACAACTAGTGGTCGTTATTTTCCTACTAAAAACTATTTTCAAGCCCTTTCGTTTTGAGGGAAGTTCTAAATTAGTATTGTCTTTCAAATGCCGTTGGAATATAACCTTTCATTTTGTGGGCCTGCAGATGGGACATAGTACAGTTTCTAACAAAAGAAATATCAAAACACTTGATTTTATCATTTGTAACTTATTACTTAGTAATGTAGGTGAAATTGAAATTGAAATTCCAGACTGCAGGACACATTAGCTTAGTTAGAGGGGACACGGGGTACCACGGACTATACAAAAAATCTGGAGACAGGGATTAGAATCTACTTACCTGGTTAAAGCTTGGTTTGGACGCTCCATGCCCCTCCTCTGTAGGGATACCAGACCACAGTCTTCGACATACCCTGGTATAAGCTACCCCTATCACTGCTAGGGGGACGATATAGACAGCCAAGAAGAACGCTGTGTGATAGAGCTTCTCCCAAACTTTACTCACCCAGCGACTCTACAAGAATATTAATAGAAACAGAAGGAATCATGTTATGCTTTTTTAATTTGAATGAAGTTATGTTCAGGGCGTGTATGTTAATGATTTTGGCTTTTATTATGGCTTTGAAACCGATAGTTTTCCCCCTCTATTACGTCTTACTTATTTCCATGACAGTTCTGTTCAATTACATGTGAACATAGTAGCATGCTAATACTTTTATTTATTTTATATAAGTGGGAGAGAGAGAGAAATAAAACACAAAATATGAGAGAGAGAGAGAGAGTGTGTGTGTGTGTGTGGGTGTGTGTGAGTGCATGAGTATACATATATATATATATATATGTGTGTGTGTGTGTGTGTGTGTGTGTGGGTTTGTAACACGTGTGAAACGGAGATAATCATAATGTATCCATAAATTTCTAGTGTGGATACACTAACAACTGTGGATATCCACAGTTGATAACTTTCATATTTTTGCTAGTTTTCGTAAAAGTGACCCGAGAGGAGTCTACTATACCCATTTCCTGGAAGAGTTCCAAGACATCCACATTTTAATAGTAAGACGCCACATTTTCGAGCACTACTTTGTGTATCATCTAAGATTTAAAAATTCCAATACATGAGCAACGCCTACATGTAGTAAACTCTCACATAAAAACAGGAGGCTAAATTCTTGTTATTCTTTGACAAAATGTAATTTTATTCATTTATCTGGCGTTACATTCATCAAAGTAAAGGAATCTTTATAAGAAACTCCTCAACTTCCAATATCCCCAATGAAAGATAGTTAAAGATAAATATCCCCCATTTGGCACGTTTTACCTGTATGTGTGTGCGTGTGTGTGCTTGTGTGAATGAAATAGGGTAAGAGAGAAGGGGATTTAAAAAATTGAATACAGGGGCAGAGTTATGAAAAAGATGTATACGAAAGATATATAGATAAATAGAATGATATAGGGAGAGAGAGAGAAAGAGAGAGAGAAAGAGAGAGAGAGAGAGAGAGAGATCTAGAGATGGGAGAGGAGTGGTGGAATAGAGAGAGATTACTTTTGCTGGCTAGTTTTATTTCATAGTCTTTTGTGTAACTTTCCAAGACCACTCCGCTATACTTACCTCTGTGCAGGACATGCGCCAAAGTGGTTTGCCAATGTGCACGGAAGCTGGCTGAGACTCGAGACCATTGACCACGGCGACGGGCAGGGCGATGAAGAAGGACACCACCCAAACAAGAGCGATGGTGAGGAGGGTACGCGAGGCTCGAATCTGAAACTTGAGAGGGTGGCAGATGGCCAGGTACCGATCCACTGCTATCATCATCAGTGTATAGATGGATGCACATACTAACACCAGCTGGAAAGAGAAGGATTGGGAAACGTTAAACATCAGTTATAATAATTATCATTACGGAAAATAATATATGTCACACTTTTGACATTCATTTTGCTGAGAGCGGGAGGATGTTAATACTTCTCCTTAATCAAGTTAACGCCCAACTTACTCTTAAAGGTATAGACCAGTTTTGGAAACGCCCCATCTAAAAAAGCTCTTATAACCAATCATGTGAAAGAATATGTTTTGACTAATACGTGATGATACAAATTTTGCCGGGAAACCGCCTATTATTGATATATTCGGTAAATTATTATATCGATGCAGCCTGGATAGATATCGCGAATGCACTTTAACATTGAACATATGGGCATATATTTCTGTTTTTTGTGCAAATTTATGTTGAAGTATTGACATCTAAACCTCCGAAGGCAATACTTCTGTTCTATGTTCACAATACTTGGCTGTACATAGTGCGCACCCCGTACCCCAGCCCCCCCCCCCCCCGATCAGCAGGAGTCAAGAGCAAAAAGTGACAAAACGCTATTTAGGTGATGGTGGAAATCTTGGTCTTGAATGACAAATATACTTGACTAATTTGGCTATATGCTTTTTTCCTGATGGCAGTTTGTTGTTGTTGCTATCTTAGGAGAGGAAAGAAGGCAATTAAAAATATTTTAATCTTACCTGAAAATAAGGAATCAGGTAGCAAGCAGTTTGACCGAAGAACCACGATTCCGATACATCCACTGTGATGGTGATCGGCAGACAGACAACAGCGATCATAATATCGGTGGTAGCCAAGTTCATAATGTAATAATTCGTAACGGTTCTCATATGATCGTTCTTAAGGATCGCGATACACACCATAGAGTTCCCGACTATCGCGACGAAGAAGATGATGAAGTAGATCGCGATGAGAAAGTATTCGTGAATCTCGGGGTAGACTCGCTTACGAGTCTGGTCGTAAATTCCTTGGATGTAGTCATCGTAGTCCCACTCGCTTGAAGTGCTACCGTTGACACTACTAGAGAGGTGGTGAGGTTGAGATAAGTTGGTATGACCGTAGTAGTCGCCCGCCATTTTGTTGAGGTTTGCTGGGTCCTTTGATAAAGAATGAAGCTTGCAGAAAATTGATTACCAATGTAATTTCAGCAGATACGTTAACCCAGGGCCAGAGGACAAGCATCAAATATGTCTGTAAATATAAGGGGAAAAAAAGCATAATGATAAACTTAACATTTCAGAACAAAATTCTATAACGCTTGAAATAGGCGATGTGCCCTGCTGGAAAGAACACACTCATTCACACTCATTCACAGTGTGAATCACACTGTGAATCACAGTGTGCTCCACAATTTTAAATTGGGGCGTTTTCACATTGTGGTCGATTCGTTTCACATTGTGTTTCACACTGTGTATCACAATGTACCGGATAACCGGAAAAGGAAAGAACACATTCATTCACACTCATTCACAGTGTGAATCACAATGTGTTTCACACTATGTTCACAGTGTGAACTGTGATTTCACACTGTGATTTCTCACTGTGATTCACACTGTGAATGAGTGTGTTCTTTCCAGGAGGGTGTATGCCATATATACGCCTGGATTCAAATGTACTAAGCCCCCTATCAATACATTCATCGAGATGGCTTTCATTACATTTATACATTATTCAATATCATGATGTGTTTTGTACTTTGTCATATTGCCGTATGGAAATTAAATGCCGTATGACACACTTTTAATTCACCGAAGAGCGGCAACATTTATATTCCCAAAATTTTCCAATGAGGATACATTCGGTGTTTAGACTATTAATTTATGTTAGGCCAACTTAGCTATAAACTTAGTGGTCAAAGTCATGGAAAATGTATGTATGGTAAATCTAGGCTCTAGCGTCATATGACATTCATCCAAGATAATTCCTTCTTCCAAAACCATTCAAGAGTCTGCAATAAGCGATAAACTTCAAAGCCTATCGGCCCAGACATATTGTTTTTCTTCAAAATTGATCTATCCTGCATATTTGCAATCATTTGTAATATTGCGGCATACCGATGTCAATGTAGAACCCTTTTTCATTATCACAAGATGATCAAAATGATAAATGTAACACGAAACCCTAAACCATTTAAGTTAAAGAATTTTGGCTAAATACATTACAAAAATATATATTTGAGAACAGGTTGAAAGGCTGAATCCATCAAAAAAAAAAAGTGGATAAAACTACCAAAAATGTATTTCGATTCTCACCTTTTATCAATAGACCAATCTGAGATTTTAAGAGTTAAAAGTTCATGTTATTATATGATAAATCTTGAAAAGTTTGCGTTTGATAAATTTTCCTGCAAATCAATGGCGGTATTTTGAATAACAGGTGCTGATCATTAATATTACTGAGCGACAAAAGTCTGTTTAGCGCTCAGTTTCATTGAGAAAATCAATGTCAAATAGGCCTACGCTGATTTGGCTACCTCAGTGATAAGCATTTAGACCTACTTTTACGCCAATTATACTCAGAATAATATTCATATGCCCTGTCTGTCTCTGACTGCAGGTGGGTTCTTTCACAATCATTTTCACTTGATTTATAAGGTATAAAAGCCTGAATCATGACATAAATCGATATGGAAGGGTCTACATAGAACATGTGATAGGGGAGACAACACTAATTATACATGACTAAACAGGTGCAGGATTAAAGGAAAACATCTAGGCCATGTTTCATAACTAGTTCCAATAAATGTCATTAACAACTGAAATCGTGGCACTTCATTTGCCAAAAGCGAAATTGTCATAGAATTTTAGCATTATTTTGTTATTGATAACGAGTATTATGAAATAGGACCATGGTTGGGAATGAAAATTAGCCTCGAGCCACTTCGCTTCTTTATCATTAATTAAAAAGTAAATATTTAAATTTTTATCGTCATTTAGATTGACAAGAAATTAATAATAATAATAATATTTAGGTTTTATATAGCGCTTAATAGAAATGTCTCTAAGTGCTTTACAAATATACTATTACCCCGGTCATTGGATTAAGTGCTTGCCCGCACACACTGTGTGCACAATCTCCACTCCCTGGGGAGCATTCCAGCCAGGCGTTACTTGACGCTCAAAAACTGTTTGACCAACAATGATGGTCGCATCCTACCGGGTACCCATTTAACACCTGGGTGGAGAGTAGCAAGTGCAGGTTAATATCTTGCCAAATGATATTAGTGCCGTGTCGGGATTCGAACCCTCGACCTTCGCTTTTCCAGTCAAGCGCCTTAAACCACTCGACCACGACACTCCCACTAAAATAGGATATAGATTTTATGATTTCTTAGTTTTGCAGGAAATATATCCAGACGAGACGAAACATACTCCGAGTTGCAGTGAAAATGTTAATGACGAAAAAAAGGTCGTCCGAAATTAAAAATGATTTCAACAGGAAAGTAACAGCTGCTTGACTTGTCAATATGCTTTTTCATCGAACATTTGTGTTGCTTTGTAACTTTAAAGAAAGCGCACCGTAACAAATGCCGTGCGCATTCACCCTTACTGTCTTGGTAATGATTACAGTTTGGTATGATTAAAAACAGTATGATATTTGATGGAAATGTGGCTTAAATCAATTTACTCTGAAAAGAACCCGATGTGATCTCTTCACTCATTCGAGTGATATCTACCCCAGACCTGCTCGATGTAAACATAGACGATTTTTTCTAACATTCTTTCACATAACTTCGTCTTTGTGTACATACACTGGTTATGATTAGTACTTGTCCTTGAGTAAACATTTAAACGTTTTGGGACGAAAGAAGATTGATCAAAATACCAGCGAAGGGCCTCACATGATCCAATGACATATTAGCTTGCAAGGGGGTACCGACATGGGACAAACTGTGGATAATCATGAAGCCATGACCAAAATAAATTCAGTTTTAGTTTCTTTTATTTCACATGAAAAAAACAATACATTAACAAAACATAGCATATTTACAAAATTGATATTCGTAAACAACAAAGACATATACACAGCATATTGAGTTTGTATGGCATTTATACTACACAATTTCGAAATAACATGTAAAAAAAAAAGGAACTTAATAAAACAAAAATTGATGGGACACACAATTAACCTAATGTTAGGCATTTTCCCCCAATATCTTTTTTACAGTGTGTATCATAGCTTCTTATCACTTCATTGCTTGCCCTATATAGCTCCCCCTTGATAGATGTATGGTCCCTCCTCATCAGATTCATGTTTGTAAACACGTATTATTACCTTGACATTGATATAAGAAAGCCGTCCTGCTAATTGCATTCCATACCACACGAGGTTTGGGATCAGCGAAATCGAAGGAAGATGTGAAAACAGAGCAAGACTAGTCTCAATCGCAGACCAAATTTTGCAGCAATATTCTTCAAATCGTAAACAAAAAATATCCACAGTTAACGGATATATATTATTTTTAGGAAATTAATGATTAACCATGAATAATGAAAGAATTGCCTTACAAGATGATCTAGGTAATAGATAATTTAAATGTTATTTAGATTATTGTTCTTTATAATATTTGGCGTCACGTGTAAATGCACGAGTGGAGAAAGCGACCTTAAAGAGAAGGTTGAGTTCTGGGAAAGGGTGAATAATAAGTTGTGAGCGTTACCATTGTATTATGCAGGTGTGGGAAAACATCAGATAAAAAATGTTCCCTGAAAAGCATGGCTCTTCAAATACCTTAATATTCTAAATATGGCATGTAACATCATAAACATCGGGACGGATTTTCATTCCACATGTTCGAGTAGTCCCATATTGATATTTCTGTGTACAGTACTCGTAACTTTACCAAGACTGGGCCAAATTTCTTATCATTTTGATGATTCCATAACCCTGCAGTACACACCAATACTTATATGCTAGGTGATCAACCTTTTCTGATCGATTCCACAACGCTTCTTTCACAAATTAATGCAACCGCATGACCAGAACTCAACTTAATCTTTAACCACTGTAACCATCAAATCTCTCCTCAATGTATTAACAGAAAGGGATGTACAGGTGTATGATTACACCGGGTTTTCCCCGTTTTCTTTAACAAAGCATTCAGTGGGATTAAAGGAGATCCCAATGCCCGAAGAGACCTGAGTCATTATAGATTTAGACATATGTCATTATACATGTCAATAGTCTTTTATTTCCGACACTATACAGGCATCACAGTCATGTTTGTCTTTTAAATAAAAAGAGAACTACTTTTGGATACATGCATCATCGGTATAAATGGCCCGAATTCACAAAGGAGGATTGTCGACAAACGTAGGTTTATGTGCGTCATATGACGCGTTTCGATGCGTTTCAGACCAAGGTTCAGACAAACCTCCTTTGTGAATTTGGGCCATTGTGTTGTATATCAGGGTGAAAAGAAAAGCGGGTACTAGATTGGAATAGTCGATATAAAAATATTTAAAAAGTATATGGAAATATGAAATATATACATCTGCGATATATACTCATTGTGTTGTATATTATGAGCGTGAGGAGAAAAGCGGGCACAAGATTGGAATAGTAGAGAGCACAATATATAAAGAGATATTTAGAAATATAAAATAACCTATATACATCTGCGAAACGTGATGTACAATATACAGGTTTCGTGGTCTAGTGGATAAATGTACGTCGTCGGACTGTGAATCAGATGTTTCGCGGTTCGAGTCTCGCCGCTACACTAATTTCCTTTGGCAAGACATTAATCAGGTAACCCTTAATGAAATATTAAATTTTTGTTTCCTTTAACTCAAGGAGCTCTATAAACAAAAAGAACCATTGCGCTCACAAAATAAAAGAATGTAAGAGAAACATAAAGCTCATGAAAAATTAATATGTAAATCACATCATACACAATCGGAGAGGAAAAGTAAGTTTTAAAGGGAGCCTTTAAATGTTGCAAGAGACTTCGGTGGAGATAAGCGCTTCATAAGCACCGTTTTATTATTATCATTATTATTTATTGTCATGTTTATTCTCTGTTGGAAAGGGGGACATTGTTCCACCAGTAAGCGAATCAGGAAATGTTAAACCCTTTTTTCAGTATATAGACGAGAGTCTGAATTTAGGAATAACTAGTTTATATTGCTATTTGTTGAGCGTATAGATTACGTGTTGGTGAATATATATGTATATGTTCAACAATCATTCGGCTAAAGCTCATGGTGGAGAAACACGCTTTAAGTCCCTAATCTTACTAAAAATCTATCAATGTCGTATACCAGAATCCCAGTATACCAGCAATAAGAGGCGGAAAACCACCCTCCTTCTATGGCCTAATTCGTCCTTTCCCTGCAGTCACAGAGTGAGTGGGGGAGAGAGAGGGGGAAGAGAGAGAAAGAGAGAGAGAGAGGGAGAGAGAGGGAGAGAGAGAGAGAGAGAGAGAGGGTGAAGGAGAGAGAGAGAGAGAGGGAGAGAGAGAGAAAGGGTCTTAGCTCGTTGTATAGATGAGTTCCCATTAAGTGCGTCAATCGATTGAAACAAGCCATCACACCAAGCCACATCGATCTGTACAATGTCTTGGGTACTAACTGGACCAGGTTTTAGGCGACATGAGTGGTCCTTAAAACGTCTCTGATCAGATTTGGGAGAGAGAGATATATAATTATATATAAAGTAGGAACATACCACGGCTCAACTGATCACACTTTAAATGATTAACATGCATTATGTCTGAACTCTGAAACAAGTTACGAGTTATAAGACCTATAAAGTAGAGAGCATTTTTTAATTTAAAAAAAAAAATCTTCGATGAATTTTGTTTGAATTTTATTTTCGGGTAGTTTAATTGCCAATGTTTCATAGATTACAACAAATAAACAAAAAAAACTGCAAAGCTTTTTTTTAATGAAAAATATGTATAAAACCCTTGTTTAATTCTTGATCAATTTCTAACACCTGTCAATATATTCGAGCTCAATCTGACTACTAATTCCTTTGTAACATGAATTAATAGTCGTTCACAGAATAAGTACTATCGACATTCTCATCACCGTCATAATCATTCATCATCACCACTACCACCACCATCACTGTCATCATCATTATCATCATCACAATCATGATCACTACCATCACCAATACCACAATCTGCATCATCATCAACAGCATCACTAATAGTAATAGAGTGGCTACCATCTCAATCACCACCATCATCAACATCATTTTCATCGTCAACGAGATCATTATCATCATCATCGTTCGTCTTCAGTAGATGAAGAAGTCATTTAGCGCATCAAAATTAACTCGTGTCTTTGCTTTTAGACTATCATCCTGACCGAATATAACCCAACATCGAAACATCACAATCCCCCATCTCCCTACACTCCTCGATCTCTCACCCCTACCCCCTCTCACCTCCAAAACACCACCACCACCAATCGACTCTCCATTCCCATCGGACCTCGCCTCAGAGCTCCCCCCAAACCTCCGGGGAGGGTTAAACTTGTTTGCTGGGCATGTACACGCATTCACTACCCCTTCTCCTAATCGTTTAAAATTCAATCACTTGAAGCGCTTAGCCGTCTTCTCTATATGCTTTGAGTGCTTTCACCTGATATAAAATCTCCCAGATGAGTGGAAATATTAGATGATTAGCATCAGGATATAAAACGGTCATCTTCCCCCATTTTCAGATTTTCCATGTACCATGTTCGGGAGATCACTATTAAAATGATCCCGCGCATGACGGCAGATGGAAAATACATCGTTATAAACATGTATTCATCGATGAGTAGCCCCAGAAGTAGACATGTAGAAGCTTCCTATCCCCAAGATACAAAGCTCAGATTCTGCTTTTTTATTAAAGGGGAAACATTCCTGAAGATTGCTCATATACATAATCACTTGATTTTGGGGGTGGTATATTGGAAAATTCAAGACTTGAAGCACTTGTTTACCTCACAGTTATGTTAATCTGAGAAAAAGTCAAACCTTTCTTCGAATTCAGCTGTCAAAATGAATTCGGTGTGCTGCAACCAACAAAATTATAGTGCGTTCACCCTTTTTTTATCTTCCTCTTTCTCTCTCTCTCTCTCTCTCTCTCTCTCTTCTGTCTATGTCTCTCTTTCTCTCTCGCTCTCTCTCTCTCTCTCTCTCTCTCTCTCTGTCTGCCTGTCTATGTCTCTCTCTGTGTTTCTCTCTCTCTCTCTCTCTCTCTGTCTCTCTCCCTCTCTCTGTCTCTCTTTCGAAACGTCGTATATTATTTGTACAGACAATACCCGCCAAACCATACAGCTGATATTCGTTCACATTCAGATTAAACCCTACAACCGTATGACACCCGACTTGTCGACACCTTTGCGACAATTTACGAGAGCTACCCCCGATATAGCAGTGATTTACTAGGCAAGACGTGGATTAATAAACATTTTTTGAAACGATCGCATTCACTTACATGTAAATAAGACAATGAAATATCTATTTGGGAGTTGCAGCTAGGAGAGTTCTTTCGACTTCAGGAATAGAATTTCGGATGAATTAGACGATTTGAATAACGAAAGAAGCTATGAGGTCAAACAGAAATGATGATAAATATAACATCATGAAAAATATGCTTGCCCCTCTCATAAGGAGAGGTGTAAATATAAAGACAGTGGGCAGGAAGTGCTAAAAAAAATATGAACATAGAAACAGCAAGAAAGATTCGACTATGTAAATGAAGATGGAAATTAAAAATGGAATTTTCTTATTATAAGATAAGACAAGGTTTAAAGTAAGAAATATCTTCCAGAATGGCATCAATCTTAATAAGTCTATTACCCTTATACCATGGGCGTTATTTATTCCCTTTTCTCCGAAATGTATCTGAATGATAATCGAAAGGCTTCTTTTTTTGTCTGAATGTAAGGGCGTGGCAAATGGCGGGGCAAATTTCATTTCTGCTTTCATGCCTCGTCTGCAAAAATGAGACTTAAGAATCTGATAAGCACTTCTATTTGTGCTTGTCGATTTGGACTAACTTCTCTGCAAGTTAATCTCCACCCCCTCACCCGACTGAAATGTACTACTGCCGCTCATGTCTGTATAATGTCTATCGGATCGACTATTTACAATGAAATAGCTGATTATGGGATGGATGGACAACTAATAAGCTACAAGGCTAGCCTTGACAGATAGGAAGGGAGAGGGGGCTGTTTGGCTGTCCACTCGTATATCATAAGACAACGTGATGCTTTATAGAGAATGATGGTCGAAATAACGAGAGACGACGTCTTAACGGCTACATGAACACGATACATTCTTTCTCAGCGAAACTCACAGACATCACTTTTTGTTTTTTCTCTTTATCTACCGGTATTCTGGAAGGGACATCGCGTGGAATGTCTAAAATTCAAGGAATTCGATGAAAACCGTATCCATTTTCTGCTTAAAACAATTTAGTCCTGATTTCTGTGGGGGCCTGTGATGGCACGAGCGTGGTTTCATCCGGAAATGGGACAAAATGGCTTCTTTTCCTCCTTTTTGATTAAGATCGGATGTAGTATTAGCACGGTATAGAGTTCGACATGTTATCTGGTAATAATGTGAGATTGAATAGTAACTGCTACGGATACAGCATAAAGAGGTGAGATTAAAAACCTGCATTTCTTTGGGATTTCTAGGTTAAGTCTGCTTTTAAAAAAAAGTGCTTTAATTATTCATGCCTAAAACAGAATACCCCATGCCGCTGTTTAACAATATCCAAAATTGAGTATGAGGAGAAATCGTTCCCTTATTTCTCTAGTTTTGGAAGCACAGATTACGTGCACAATTCGTCTCTGATAATCATTGTAAGAAAGTACACATTGGCCCGAATTCACAAAGGTTTGTCGACAAACCTAGGTTTATGTGCGTCATATGACGCGTTTTGACGCGTTTTGACAAACCAAACCTAGCTTTATGTGCGTCATGTGACGCGTTTTGACGCACATAAACCTAGGTTTGTCGACAAACCTCCTTTGTGAATTCGGGCCATTAAGTCTTCAAATTAAAACCACGACAATCCAAAAATTGCAGAAATGCGACGCTTCGAATGATAATAGAGTGAGATATAAATGATAGAAAACAACAATTGATAACAACATAAACAAATGGTATTGATGCTCCTATATGGATCGCAGTCATTAAACAACCAATGTAATCAAAAGCAAACTATCGCAGTTTACAAAGTACACTTCACTTCTCCGAAAATCAATTATTTCAGGAATTATACCTATAGTCATTTCCTTTGTAATAACGAGCCTCCGAAAGTGTTTGAGTTGCGTGCAATGAATTTGTTGAATGGGCTAGGGAAGACAAGTTTGTCTTCATCACAGATATATATATATATGTAAGATACTATTCCAACTGATTGTAAGTGCATATAAATATAACAATATGTTCTTTCTGAAGGTGATATGCTTCACTAGCAGAATCGAGACATTACTTTATAAAATCATCATGATTACAGTAAGGGGTAGACCTATATAAATGAAGACTTTAGATATATATTAGGCATGTTATTGTGGTCGTTTAATGTTTAACTCGTCAGAGAAGAGGGACAAAATGGGGCATATAGTGGACATTTTTTTAGAAACATTAAGCATTTTTGAAAGATTCAGCAGCTGAGTTCATTCTGTTTGAATTCCTCAATTCATCCTCCCCTTATATCCTTGGAAATGGCCCTTGATTAAAAAATAAGGATTTAATGACAAACAGTAGGGTCTGAATTTATACGGAAATTACAAGGGGTTACTGTATGAGGTAAGTGTATAATAAAACACCCGATATTGTTCTTTACATCAAAGTGCCACATTTAAACGAGACGCTACGATGAAGCACTTATGACAGAATATATTTGATATAAGATCTTCCTCATTCAGAGGAACAGCTATGATTCATGTTACAAAGAGACCGGTAGAAATGAATACAAAATAACACAATCCAGTGAAATCTGTTTGTAGAGTGATTTAAATTCCCATTCTCTTAGAATGATGTCCTAAGAAAAAGACTGATGTATTTAAAGTAGAACCGGTGATGACTGACCATTTATCACCTGCGGGCTTTTCTCGGCTGCCTGTCAAAGCAAATCAAACCCGATTGAAAGGTTACCCGTAACATGCATAAATGATAGATAATTTCGATTTGTTATACCTTTTACGTCGTATGCTATCCCTATGGTTTGTTATTCAGTTATTGCCGCATATTTATTACGGAATGAATTATCTTTCATTTTCAATTAACCGTTTCTTATTGACACGAAATGCGTTGCGATGGAAGGACAAGTAAGAATACTATATTCCTTTAAAAGGGTGATACAATTTCTACTATTTCCACTAATACTGCTACTCCTGCTGTTACTGTTGCTACTACTACTACTACTACTCTACTACTACTACTACTACTACTACTACTACTACTACTACTACTACTACTACTACTACTACTACTACTAATAATAATAATAATAATAATAATAATAATAACAATAATAACACTATTATTTGTCTTCTACTACTACTTCTACTACCACTACTACCACTATTGCTATTGATGCTGCTACTACCACTAGTACTACTACCAATACTACTAATACTAATACTGCTACTACTACTGCTGCTAATACTACCACCACTACTACCATTACCACCACTACGCCTACTACTACTACTACTACTACTACTACTACTACTACTACTACTGCTACTACTACTACTACTACTACTGCTACTACTACTACTACTACTACTACTACTACTACTACTACTACTACTACTGCTGCTACTACTACTTCTACCACCACCAACACCACTACTACTACTACTACTACTACTACTACTACTACTACTACTACTACTACTACTACTACTACTACTACTGCTGCTGCTGTTGCTGCTCCTGCCACTACTACTACCACTACTACTACTACTACTACTACTACTACTACTACTACTACTACTACTACTTCTACTACTACTACTACTACTACTACTGCAACTACTACTACTACTACTACTACTACTTCTACAACCACCACCACTACTACCCCAATTTATATAACTAATAATAATAATGATGATCATACTACTACTACTACTACAAATACTACTGCTGCTGATACTACTTCCACTAACAATAATAATAATTATAATAGTAAAAATTATGAGAAGGATAATAATGATTATTATAATAATGATGACAATTATAACAAATATAGTGAAAACAATAGTAATGATAATGATAATAATATTAATAATAATGATGATAATAAATATAACAGGTTCTTGTAAAGCACTCATAACTGTCAGATTTGACACAATTGTTTAACAATGACATGTACATGGAGATCAAAGGTGATAACAAGAAAAGATCGGTACGCTCCTAAACAAAGACAAAAGGACTGCCAAGAAGAAATCTGATCAGTTGTAGAAAGAGAGAAGGAAAAGGGTATATGCCGTAAAACCAAAACAAAATCATAAAGGACAGGGTTTTTTATAACTTTCAATACCAACTTAAGAAAAACAGCTCGTTCGTTCGAAAATGGACATTATCGAGTTGACCACAAAAAATGAAATGACATTTAGTCCATCACACGAAGAAAGAAAGTGGTGATTGCTATTTCCACGGTCTGCTGAATACGAATCAATCCTTAAACGAAATGAAACATCATGTTGATTGGAGGGTGTCAGTCAAACAATTGAACCGAACAAGAAGAAAAAAATAGTGCATCTTTACGGTGAATGCGTGCAGTAAACTCCTCGTTAAAAGAATTGCTAAATAGATTGGTAGAAATGAATTAGATGAAAGATGATGGAGATATCATGTAAAATGGGACCCATACTTCATGGCTCATTGCGAGAAAGTGCTGTAGTTTAATTGAATGCCACACCTCTCAGCTTTATAACATACGTACTTTATCGGGCGCCACAAACTCACTTTAGTAGTCTTGTTTGTAGTCGTATATAGTCGGTGTGTGGATATGATATCTTTTCAAATTTGAGATTAAAATGACGATCGTTACTTCAAAGCTTTCTTACATTCGGGGAAACAAAGAGCTCCTTGTGGAGCCACCACACTGCATGGTTCGAACATTGTCGTTGCTCTACCCAATTCTTAAGATGGTTAATTCTTTAAGTTTTACCCATTACAAATCACAGAAAAACCTATTGATATTTTGCCACTTTGTAATATCCTTCTAGATTTTGTTTTTCCTTTCATAATGTGGAACATATTGCATGCCAACTTTAATAACCATACAATATATGCCTACCAAATTTGACCAGCTAAAACAGAATCATTCTTCATTACCAATCCTCTTTGCACAATTCGTTTCAGTTTTTTTTTTAAATTTGTTTATTTGTTAGTTTGTTTTTAACCTGACTGCTAAGAAAGCATGTGTATGCTTGTAAGTAAGCAAACAGGGGACCGGAGGCTGTAAGTCCTCTCCGAGGGACCTGGTAATTAGGATTAATGCCTTACCAAAGGAAGCTAGCACATGGACTTGGTTTCGAACCCGGGTCACCGGATTACGAGACCACTGCTCTATACCACTGAGCCATCGCGCCATTTTGAAGAAGAACAATTCAGAAAGAAAGACGTTTCATTCATCATTCAGTATACATGCGGCCTTGCAATGTATGTTTTTTCCTAGCTCATAATTTTATTTGAGGTAGGCAACTTGCTCTTTGATACGTCATTTGAATACGTCTTTCCATTTTTAATCATTCTCAACATTTTGAATGCAGTTCTTACCCCTTAAAAGGCAAATGTCAGTTATAAGTTCATCATATAAAACGTGCTCCCCTTCACATCCTATAATATTTTGTCAAGGATATTAATTCATAGCCTGACTCTATTTAATTAAGGACTCCCATTTTTATAATACACACCCGATGATGTTAATCTTTATAGAAAATAAAATCATTATGCTAAAAGGTGATATGACAAAGGGACGTACATCCGTTAAACAAAATTAACTATTGTGTGAGTATGATTCCTTTTAATTCAATTTGATAATGGAAGGATCATGTCGACCCACCTAACAAGGCTTATTTGAGTATAATACACTCCAAACATTCACAACTTTCAATAATTTTCAATTAATGATTAGCTCAATTGTTCCACACATCTTTTTTTAGACACTCAGGGACACATGTGAGGCTCATCGGAAAAATAAGTTTAATCCATTTTGTTCATTTAATTAAAATTAAAAATGTATTCTAATCTGGGGGTATTAATTGAAGAAAAAAAATCATCATATATCTAGGGGTTACTCGGGTTGGCGAGTTTTGAAATAGGGGATGAGTATTTTCTTCTTCTGATGTAGCTTTCTCTTAAAATGTATTTCCCAAGTGGGGACCCTTTGATGGACAAATATCGTAAAATAGATGAAGTGCCTTATATACAGCTATCCATCCATGGGCATTGGGAATATATATGCGTCGCTAGAAGAAGTTCTGCTCACTCATATTGTTTAACAATGTTAAATCTGATATGCATGACCCTACGTGTTATCAGTGTCTGTGATATGGTATAATATTGAAGCCATACAAAATTGCGCTTTAAAATGATCATGAAGTGCCTCAAAAAGTATTTAAAAAAATTGAGTGACCAGTTTTACCATACTCATCTCCCCCAATATTCTGTTGTATTATAAAAATCGTTAGGAAAACGGAAAATTTAAATTTCGATTTCCAATCATAAATATCTTAATAATCAGACAGGCGATCGGCTTGTAAAAGACATGGGGTTGCTGACTGACCTACAGGTTTATAATTATCATTGCAGCATGAGCTAAATCCAGGATTTTGTTTCAGAATATGAGACAGTGTTACCGAGTCACTTTAATGATAATTTGGTTTCATAAAGTTAACGAATAACATGAATATATCCCTCCATGCGCATCGGGAATCTATAGGCGTCTTTAGAAGAAGTTCTGCTCACTTTGATAATGATAATTTGGTTTCATAAAGTTAACGGATAACATAAATAAATCTTTCATCTGTCTGGCATTGAAATATTCCCTAGTTTAAGTTTGCTCCCTATATGCTCATGTATTTGTCCAACTTTTATCCATCACTTTTCCTAAAGGTTGTGCAGCGGGGGAGGGGGCTTTGGCCTTCTACGTCAGGAATGCTGAAAATGAAATATGGGGCGTTTTACTATCAGTATAAGCACGTCATGCATGGCAAGTGTCATGATAAATAAACACAATATATTAACTTGAGTAGTTATTGACATGACATATGGAGTGTGTCGTTAAGTTATCACGTGTAGAACCCTCACAGTATCTTCTATTTCCGCTAAGGT
Organism: Strongylocentrotus purpuratus; assembly: GCF_000002235.5. NCBI lineage: Eukaryota > Metazoa > Echinodermata > Echinoidea > Camarodonta > Strongylocentrotidae > Strongylocentrotus > Strongylocentrotus purpuratus. Next base: position 17,607,623 of record NW_022145598.1, read on the forward strand.
AATAATGAAAGAGTTAATGACAAAAATTCACTAAACTTGATAATTTATGACCCAGGAAGTTTTTTTCTGATAAAGGCAAACGCCTGACAAGATTCTACCAGCAGGGTCATCTATAGTTGATGAATCAACTGACTGAAAGTATAAGCTGCAAAATGGGAAAGTAAGTAATTTATCGATATTATGAGACAGTTTGTTCTATGCATGTCAACATTCACATTCACCAGGGGGGGGGGGGGGGGCGTTTCACAAAAACTTGTCATCAGTGACAAATGACAGTTTTGTGATATAAGCTACTGAAATCCTTGCTTCTGATTGGTTATCAGCAGATTTGTCACTGATATTTGTCGTTTGTTATTAAAAAAGGCTTTGTGAAACGGGTCCCAGCAGGGCAAATACACGCTATTTGTGAAGTACACGACGGATCAGATCTAAGATATTAGCAAGTCAAGGCCCTGTATTATTAAGAGTTGCGATTAATCCAAATCAATCACAGATTAATCGCAAATGTGTACTTCGGAAATAGGAGTTGCCATTACTTTCAAGTCGCGACTGAGACCGAAACAATCGCAACTTTTGTATAAGTCAGGGCGCTGATCATTGTATTTAGTTCATAGTCCGTTTAGAGCTTGAATCAGACCAAATTTCAAGTAAAATGAAACTATTTATTTCAGATCATCTTCATAAATACAATATGCTTGGTATTAATATATCGGATCTGGGACCCGTTTCACAAAGCCTTTTTATAATGACAAATGACAAAAATCAGTCAGTGACAAATCTGTTGACAACCAATCAGACGCAAGGATTTCAGTAGCTTATAACAAAAACTGTCATTTGTCACAGATGACAAGTTTGTGAAACGCACCCCTGATATAAGTAAATACTATGAACCTGTCCATGTATAATGCTTAATCTTTACACATAGCTGTACAATACTTCATGTTTTGAATATGTCAATCAGACAAAGAATCATAGAGAATAATGCATTTGACTATGGGAATCTCAAAAGGCTGCGAACAATTTTTACAATCAACGTAGGTTACAACCTTGCAATAGTAAATTTTGTTTAGCTAGTTTTCCAGCAGAAAAGAATTCGAATAAGCCGAGGAGGAGGAGGAGGAGGAGGAGGAGGAGGAGGAGGAGGAGGAGGGGGAGGAGGAGGAGGAGGGGGAGGAGGGGTTCGCTTATCAGACAGTGCTCAACATAACCGTCAAGTCGAAAACTCCCACCGACATAACACGAAAAGAAGGTATCATTACAAATTATGAGTAAACTTAATAAGAAGTCATTCCAAAGTCTAATTTGAAACTTTCTGATGGTATGGAGAGGTTAATGAGAAATTACTAAATCATTTAAAGTCTGCTACTGTACTCATACAATGCTCTATCGTTTCGCATGCATAGGTCAACATCTTGTCATTGAAAAAATTGAGCATTTGGCCTTATTTCTAATAAAATAAGAATGATTTGAAATAAGTATTTTACAAAAAAACAAATATTGTTTGATTAGGATTTTATACTCATGTACTTCAAAGTTTCATATATTCACAAAGATAAAATAAGAAGTAGCACTGGACGATTTTAATGACAGAAAGATTATCACAAATGATGGAAGTGAAAGAAAGCATTCCGTGTAGCTTCTTCTTTTGCAACTTCTACTATAGTTGAGAAGACTTAATGAGTATTGATTTAAAGATAAAGGTGAGTTCTGGTCATCCGATTGCATTGTGAAAGAAAAGGTGTGGAATGGGTCAGAAAAAGTTGATCATGTAGCATGTAAGTATTGGTGTGTATTGCAAAGTTCTGGAGTCATCAAAATCATAATAAATTTGACCCAGTCTTGGTAAAGTAACAAGCACTGTATACAGAAAGATGTATATGGGACTACACAAATGGTGTCGGGGCTACTTACCTTGATTTCCTTATCTTTCTATGCTCATTACTTAGCCAGTGTAAATTTCTACCAAAATTGTTTGGCAATTGACATTTATTTGTAATCTTGAACATTCAGTGTAAGTTTCGTTTGATTCTGTGAGAATTCATTTTTTTTTTTAACCAGAACTCACCTTTATCTTTGACTATTAACACTGCTTCTGTTATTTATACTCATACCGAACCGTAATGCTCTAGACAAAAACGGGGGACAGTTTGTTTTCTGGAAGAACATGAATTGTTAACCATTGAAAAGCAAGTGAGATTTGGGTCCCGTCTGAAAAGGCGTTATGATTGCTCTACACCGACCCTGAAACAGCCTCAAAGTTACCTTCGTCCATTGTTATAGAATAAATTGAGAGTATGGTATTGCTGAAAAAGATATCAAATTAAATTTCTTCAAAAGGAATGGCAGGAACGGCAATAAGTTTAATAATCTTGATATAATCTCAAATTAAGCCTACATCAAGCAATTCAAACAGCTTGTCATTTTTTTTTAAATCCTGATGGAAATGTTCGATCGTCATTTCGTACTTATCTCTTCTAAATCGAACAAAATATAGGTAGGCAAGATCAATATCCTTAATAATTATAATTGTAAAACAAAAGCACACTACACGTTATCAATGTAATGAAATAATTGTTTTAAAAGTTGGATCAGAAACAAACGTGTTTGAAATGTCGAATACTCACATCATGAACGTACACAGCTGAGAGATCCGAGTCATAGAATGATAAACATGTCCTTCAATGATGACCAAACAAAACCTGTCCTTCTAAACTCATCCTCGTCAAGCATTAATCAAGGCTACAAAATATTGATACGTAACACTTTCACTTCCTTCGACAGTTCCGCTCTTATCGCTTTCTACAAACGATTATGTTGAACGTTCAACGTTTGAATTGCGCGTCAAATAACAAAAAATGCAGGGCATACAAAGGCAGCGATTTTCCTTATGGGTGATGTATGAGAGTGGCTTTCGGCGGCGGTGGGTGCTAATAACGAGATTATCTTCTTGCCAGCAAGCATCGGAAGAGTGCATGTCGGGCAAGCCAGACCCAAGCTATTAAGCGAGGTTAAAACCCAGAGAGTACTCGGCAGACAAACGCGCTCACCACAACTCCGCGCTCACCAGCTCACCGCGAATGAAGGGAGTTTTAATAAACCCGCAACGCCCCGGTGCAGACGACACATACTCGGTGATTGGTCCACTGCGCATGCTCACATGACATGAATACGCCACGTTGATTGGTCTATAACTTGATACGGTAGAGTAAGGTTCGTATTTCACTGCGTGTCGAATGAGAGTATTAGTGATACACTATCAGATTACAGCCAATCACAAGCTCTAACACGCTAAACCTTAATCACTTAATATTCATCTATTCAAATATCTCCTAATGCTCGCATTGGCTCGTTTTATCTCATACTTTTCAGAACGTCTTTATGTCTCATTTTTGTTAACATTATTTTTTTGTCAACAGACATAATATAACTCGGTATATCATGATGATGACATGCGACTATCGTCTTCTCAATATTTATTATTGCCCACTTAATTTCATTCTGACCACTTACTAATAAGAGCTATAACATTCATTGTTGTAATACTAGTGGACAACGTTATTTTGTTTCCTACTGTGAAAACATAAAGAGGCTAATCTTTTTTTCTTCTCAAGCAATACAGAATATGGATGAAAGTCATCGTGAAAGTGATATTGGGGCCAAGTTGTATTGTTCTGCTCTGCTTCATTCTTCCTACGCAAAGCTCTTCCTCTCTTTCTCTGCGTGTCTGTCTGCGCCTTAATCTATGTATGTGTCTTTTTTGTTTCTCCTTGCCATTCTTTGCCTCTCTGTATCTTTCTTTTTGTTTTTATCTATCTCTCAGCCTGTCTCAACCTTTCTAAAAATTTCTCTGTCTGTTGTTATTTCTTTCTGCATGCCTGTTTAGTTCTGTCTGCATTTTCTTCTTTTCTGTTTCTTTCTCTATGTCTCTTGCCCTCTCTGTTTATTTCGTCATCTGTCGGTCCACTCTGTTTGTCTCTTTCTCTATTGTCTTCTTTCGCTTTCTTTCTAACCTCTTATCATCTTCTCTCTCTCTCTCTCTCTCTCTAGCTCTCTCTGTCTCCCTCTCACACTCTCTCTCTCTTGATCCATCTTCCTCTCTCTCTCTATCTCTCTCTCTCTCTCTCTCTCTCGATCCCCCTCTAGACCCCCCCCCCTCTCTCTCTCTCTCTCTCTCTCTCTTTCTCTCTCGATCACCTCTCTCCCTCTCCCTACCCCTATCTCTCTCTCTCTCTCTCTCTCTCTCTCTCTTTATCGTTTCCTCAGTTCTCTCCTCTCTAACTTTTGGACATCATCTTTCTGACGTCTCTCCTCTACCTTTAAGCGAAATGATTTAATCCGTTTTACTTGGATGAATTAGCGTGTGATGACTGAGCTCTAAGCCGTGTTATAACACACCCTGGCGGCTCACGTGTTGTTAACTACTGAAGATGTTGAACTATGCATGTCCTGAATTTTGGGATAAGGGGTTGCTTCTCGGATGTACAATATTTCTACTTTATATACGCCTCCGTGGAATATGATATCAAAGAAGGGCATGGTTGAAATATGAAAGAACTACATTGACCTTTGTTCTTGTTCAACCCTTAATTAATGTTGTCGGAGCCATGTAAACCGCAGAGAAACTCGGGCCTTCATGCTTAAAAAGTGGGGACATAGAGCCTCATCAAATGTGTAGTCTACTATGATGCATTATTGTAAACAAAGAAGAGTAATGAATTTGTGGGGGGAATAGGAAGTTTCCAGTGAACGAAGTGAACGTTTTCAGAAAACGTATTCCCATACTGATTTTATGCATAATGGACTTTAAATGAATGCATAGCATTTTAAAGTTATAGAAGTCTTATTATTTAATAAAGTATGCACGATGATCATGATCACTATGTTGTTGGAGATACCTCACGTCTCATCATTTCAAGATAACCTTATAACCATAGCCATGCATCCTGAAATGTTAAAAAAGGACTGTCACTAGATGGTATGTTAAACACAGATTGTGTGTAGAAAGTATTAGAAGTGGTCTTGGTGACCGGGGTCACAAAGTTTGCTTTGCAATTCCTTGCTACTCTTCCAACATCGCAAGCTTCATTCACATACGAATCCTTATACACATCTAACACACAAAGCAACACTCCACCATCTCGAATTACTCAGTTCAAAATGGACGGATTCGCGAAACTAGAGTGAAAAATTGCAGTGCTGTTCACGGCGAAGAGATGCGCTTTTTGAACGCCCTGTTGGGATTGCGCCTAACTCGTTTACAGGACATTAAGGAGAAGTCACGCGCGTACACCTCCACTCATCGAAAATTGGCTTGCGTTCCGGCTTCCTAAGTTATTGATCTATGCCGCAGGGTAGTTATTGTCTTAAGATGGGTTCAGTACCAGTCTTATCTGTCAGCATGCGACGCCATGCACGAGATTTTGTATCTAGACGATTAACCTTCGCCACTAACTAACTAACGGGCTACGAGAATAATGTGATTGAATTAAGAAACAATCTTGACCGATTAAAATTCGATTAGAACTTAAATTAATCCATTACAGAGTCGTAGTTGATATATATGTAAGGATATTGTGTAATTGGACTAGTTACAGTTGTTATTAAGTCTTTTAAAAGTCAGTTTCATTACGGAACTGTCCCGACAAAACAGCGGCTTAATAGCCACCTTTTGCTTTAATACACTAAATCAAACCATAATACAAAGGATTATCAGTACTAGAATTATATAGAACTCATGTCATAAAAGAGACCAAACTTTGAGTATGCACATACGAGTCATGGTTATAAAGTGAGACAGGGGTAAAAGCCACATTTAATATCTAGCATGCAAACTAACACCAAAAAAATATCACGAGGATAGATATTTAATTCATTCCATCTATTGCATTCTCCATAAAAAAACATTTAAACATACAAACATGATATACATACAGATAAAATATCGATTACAAGAAAAATACAAAGGGAAGGAGCAAACAAGATTGTATGGGAATTTTAACAAAAAGGGCAATTGGCCTTATGAACGTCAACCCCTTAAAAAGTATATATTGTTGAGATAAGAAAAGAATGACAAGAAAAGCAGAGAAAACCTGAACCCATTACAAAAGAAAACAAAACGGAAGGAGAACGGAAGGGGAGGGGGAAAATACAACGTGCATTTACTGAGGTGTTACGTCATTTAATTTGAGCTTGAATACAATGATAACAGATGGGATTCATACAATCGTTTGAAAATATTAATTGAATTAGAGTTTTTCATATCAAATAGAGAAGGCCTTGAAAAATATCATTCATAAAATTATATTTAGTCAAGTACAAAAAGCTATCAATCAACTATCAATTAGAGGATACAAACAAAAATATTTTGGGAGATATTTCTGGGCAATATTCTCTGAAGCTATGTAAGATGTGATGCCCAAGCGGGCGTCATTTCAAAAGTGCGAGAATTCAACTCTTGTTTTTACTCATTACCAGGCTAAATCAAAGAAACCTTGCTTTTTTTCGTTGTTCAAACTGACAAAAATCAAAGAAATCTGACACTTTTGATTAACGTTATTCAAAATTAATACAAAGATTTTAAGTCAAGCCATGGGAGATAGCTTTAATTCCTTATTTTACTGTTTAAACGTACTATAATCTTTGTACCGTGACCTCCTCTATAACTGCTTTAAAGGTAGTCAGTCATGATTACGATCTACCTGTGGTTTAGATAGGAAAGGTAAAGAGGAAGCAAGGTTGTTTGCGATCTAAGTTAGATAACACGACAAAGGCCGGCCCGCAGAAAGAAGCTAGCCCGACCGAGTCGGCATACTTTGTAAATAGAAACCCGCTCAAAGCTCGATGGATAGGGTAAATGTGCTTTTGCTTCTTGTCACCGGTGATAAACTAGTCAAGATGTTTTAATCATGTCATTGTGTAGGATTCCAGTCTTATGTTTACACCAAGTATTCCCTCTCACTCAGGAATTCCGTGACTTTGTCGTCAGATAACTAGCCGGTATGTCTATGGCGATGCGGTGAAACACCGCGGGCTAATTCGAGTTAAAGACACGCAATTCGGAGATTTGTATAAATTGGGCGATATTGTTGAAAGCAATACGCCGTTTGACTGGTCGCTGTTCGGGCAAACAAATTGAACATGAATATAGGCGGGTATGGGACCAAGGGGGGGGGGGGTTCTAGTGTCTGTATTATAGGTTTTACCAAGACGGGAATCATATTTCTCATTTTCATTGCAATTAAAACATTAAAATGTCTTCCCTATCAGACGGGTACATTGTAGTTTGTTTTTTTCTCATTCTGTCAAGTAACTGGAATTATCTTCCTCAAATATGTTAAGGAATTTTTACAATGAGTGCAGTGTAGATCTTTCCTTAATTGTTCTCTTTATAAACTCATTTTCATAATCACATTTATTTCCACATTTCCAATTAATGCTAAAATCACTCAGCTTAAAATTAACAATTGTTCAAGTCCTCTTATTATATCTCATCCTATTTTTCCAATTTCCTACTTCTTTTTCTTTGTTCTCACATTCTGTCATGCAATTCTCGAATCGACTTTTACAGGTCATCACATTCATCATTATTTTTTCCACCATCGCCATCAATATCTTTATGATCACATCCATAATCTATAAGAGCTTACCAAGATAATCATCCCATGCATGTCATTATGATCTCCACTCCTCAGATGTAATTATCGTCTCGAAATCAATGTATCTTAAAGAAATGGATGGAATTAAAGAAAACGATCGCATAGACTTTCGAGAAACCATCTCAAGGGAGACTTCAGAACCTCATTGTAAAGCATTATAAATCATGTTCAGATTACATAATACGTCAGTGAATTGATCGCAAATTTTAAAAAGGCGATGGCCAAGGCTATTGATATAATTATAATTATGTAAAGCGCTCATAGAGACATTATGTATTAAGCGTTATATAAAAACGGAATATTATTATTACTATTATAAATATTTATATTTTCTTTAATAGATTTTTTTTGGAAAGTTTTTGGTGATCGTGTTTAAGTCCCTTTCCACTGAATTCGCCAGATTTTACACAGTCAATAGTTGGAGCCTGGAGGTAGGCCGTAGTCACAGGGGGGGGGGGGGTAAGTATACCTCCAGGCACTACGCCGGTGCTGGACGGATAACAACCCTAGTTCAGAATCCTCTCACTTCCATCTCGAGTCACAGATGAAGTTCATTGGTGCTTAATTCAATTAATGGGCTCGCATCTCTGTTCCAAAGGTCTTAAAGGAAACCAGACGGTCTCGAGTGATATCTTACTCTTACCATGACTGCAAAGATGTAATACCTGACGGTAACGATTTCAAAAGGTCCGTGAGTAAAGAAAGCAAAGAAGAATTTTCCAGATTTCCCCCGAGGAAGGCGTCTTAATCTTTAATCTCCCCTAAGCTTGTATGCAGTAAACAGTTAGAAAATTAACATGCATATTTACAGTAAACATAATTCGAAAGAATTATTTACTTTTAATAAATTTGGAGAACCTTTCCCTCAAAGGGGATAAAAGGATTACCATAATTTGAGTTTCTCGTGCTCATTTGACAACTTAATGACTGTATTCGATCTGACTGTTGTTATTATTATTTTCTGTATTTCATGTTTTGATAATCCTCTTTATTTCAAATGAAACATAACAAAGTATCAACTTCGTTTTATGGTAGGTCCTGTAATAAAATATAAAAGACGTCAATGTTGTTAGTAAGGTATGTTTCTATTTTAATAAATGAATGATGATAACATTTTGATATGGCCTCTCTGAAATGCGTAAACGTATAAATGTTTTGCAGTGCATTATTACCCAGTTTTTGGATACAATTACAATACTGATTAATATTCGTTTAGATAAATGAGAACTAAGGTGATCGCATCATGCCCATACATAAAAACCGTGAAACAAACAAACAACAGACAAAAAATAAAACAACTGAACAAAAAGGAAATTAAAACGAAGGGAGTATCAATAAATGACACAAATATTGGTCAAAGAAAACACGTATGAAACCAATTTAGAATTCAATTCATTTTATAACTAATGTTGCAAAGGAAAGGAACAATTTTGTTAAGGGCCGGAAGTACATTTATAACTTTCATGAGACGGCTTAAATTTCGTTTTTGATGGCAGTAAAGAATAAATAGGAACCTACTGGTTGACATAAAATACCGCTTAACGTCAGAAACACACACCTGTTACGATTTCAAACTCAAATACGCTTTAACACCATATACTCCTTTATCTTTACAAAGAAGGAGCTAATTCTGGAAATTCTACTTGTTCTGATCTTCACACCACTGGGATCAATGAGAACCTACATCCATATACAATGAGCTCTACAGAGAATCCTGAAACTTGTAAGAATTCTGTGACGAGTTTTTCTTCTTCCCCCGCTCTTTGGAAAGTGTTGTGTAGGGGTTGTCTGGCACCGCATGTAGCCCCAGGTATAGACATTGGCATAGTGTTTGTTTGATGATGTACTTGAAGAAAGCACGAATGCAATAGCACGATCCCGTGTAAGGGGTAAAGCCAGGGGTAGACAAAAGAACGATAAAAAAAAGAGATTAGTATAGAAGAAAAGAAAAAAAGAATGGAGTGAAGAGTTGGTGGAATAGATGAGATAATAATGCTAATTTTTCAGCTTTATCTTTATATTCATGACCCCACGAGAATCGTGCGCATAATTATTGTCTGCCTCTCAAATTTCGTCTTTCTTAGTTTTTGATTTGTTTTGTTTTGTCTTTCAAAGTGGGAAAAGGTGCAAGTTCATGTTTAAAACCTTCCCATTATGACACTGCAAAACTTTATCATTTCTATTAAATTCAGTTAATACCCACATCCTTAAAACGTGTATATTTCACCTCATGAAGTTAAATATTGCATCCTTATAGGGTTACGTCCAAGGTGCGAATAGGCTAGGAAACAAAAGAGAATAATTTGGCCTTTGAATTGTCGAATTTACACACTTTTAGTGATGCTGCTATTGTCTCAATTTGGGCTCATATTCGAATTTATCTCCATTTTATGTAAAGAATTCATCCCATACCTTATACCATTCATAGACAAGCGTAACATTCAGCATGTGTATCCTATTCAGTTATTCAGGTTAAACTGGGAGGAGAATCCCCCGTGGTCGGAGTGATTAAGTTCGTTTTCCCTTCAAGGCACATGAGGTGCCAAATGATTTCCAAGAAAATAGCAACGATTATGACTCTTAGAATTGCGGGGTAATCTATTTTGGACGAAGTTTTGCTGCCTTTACGCAGGCAATAATGATCACTTACATCTCTCTTGCGTTCCACAAGGGAATTCGAGTTTTTAAGAATAAAAGTGGGAACATTTGTGCTTTAAAAATCTAAAAATCCTGGATTTAGGGATAGAAATACGATCCCTAAAGATGCGAGATGATTGCAGAATTGGTCTAGTCATCCATTGGGAAGTCGGTTATAACCCTCAGGGTGGATGATATCTACTTCCGATAATGTAGATATCCATTTAAAGATAAACTTTAGTATTGGTAATGCGATTGCGTTGTGAAAGAAAAGGTGTGGAAAGGATCAGAAACAGTTGATCATGTAGCATGTAAGTATTGGTGTGCACTGCAAGGTTCTGGAGTCATCAAAATCATAATAAATTTGACCGAGTCTTGGTAAAGTAACAAGCACTGTAAACAGAAAGCTATATATGGGACAACACACATGGTGTCGGGGCTAGTACTACCTTGATTTCCTTGTCTTTCTATGCTCATTACTCAGCCAGTATACATTTTCTTCCAAAATTGTTTGGCACATGTCATTTATTTGTAATCTTGAACATTCAGTGTAAGTTTCGTTTGATTCTGTGAGAATTAATTTTCTTTTTTTTACCAGAACTGGAGTTTATCTTTAATGTTATGTGTTAACGCTGGAGCAGGGATTTAGGTAGGAGTAAAGAGGTCGACGGTGGGTGATGTTCGGGTTTATGTTCGGGCACAAATACGCCAAAAGCTCAAACCGCAAATCTATATTATGATAAAGCCGACCATGAATTACTTTACTCCGTCAAACAAAATCTGAAACTCCATTGTTTGTATTATTACACGTTCTTATCTTCAAAGTCCTGGAATATACAGTTTCTCTGCTTACATGACGATCATAATGCATACACACACACACATGTAGAAAAGGAAAAGAAGAAAAGTCGGAAGTGCGTATATGAGAGTTATATACACACACGCACACGCACACGCACCGACACACGATATAATATAGTATCAAACAAAAGGTCAAAGGCGCTGAAATAAGTATAAGGTCAACACTTACACACATATGGGGAAAGAACAAATAATGTCAAAACAAAAAACACACACCCTCGCCCACACAAATAAGATAAAATATACACACACACACATATATAAAATGAAAAAAGAAAAGTCGATAGTGCTTTATATGAGAGTTTATACACGCACACACGCACATGCTCACGCACAGACACACGATATAATATAGCATAATAAAACAAAACGTCAAAGGCGCTTAAATAAGTACAAGGTCAACACTTACACACATATGGGGAAAGAACAAATAATGTCAAAACAAAAAACACACACCCTCGCCCACACAAGTAAGATAAAATATACACACACACACATATATAAAATGAAAAAAGAAAAGTCGATAGTGCTTTATATGAGAGTTTATACACGCACACACGCACCGACACACGATATAATATAGCATAATAAAACAAAACGTCAAAGGCGCTTAAATAAGTACAAGATCAACACTCACACACATATAAAAATGGGGAAAAGAACAAATAATGTCAAAACAAAACCACACACACCCTCGCCCACACAGGTAACATGAAATACAACCACACACACACACACGCACGCACACACGCACTCACGCATACACACCGCACATAGAAGAAAGAAAAAGATCTGAAGCGCTTATACGAATATCATATCCACAGAAAAAAACAAAAATAAAGGATTGGAAACGCATCTGACACACAAGGGTATAGTGAAGATGTTTACCGCTCGATGTACAGCTACTTGTTGTCATCCTAGAGTGAGATATTCCATTATTCCATCAGCGAAATGAAGATGCTAAGAGTGGATGTTGTCAGAGATGGAGAGAAACAATAATTGCAAATCTCTTCTAGAGATAGTAGATTGTGATGAATCGAATTTCATATCACAACAAATCTCTCTGCTGACTGCGGTCGGGTTTTTGCTGTATCTGTTTATACCCTTGGAATCTAAATCTTTGTTTCGCCATGTTAGAAATTTCCATTTTTAACGAGATCATTCTCAAAAAAAAGCTCATTCATGTTTCAGAACAGACCATGTGAAAATGTTCATCTTGTTTGATACTTGCTTTTGACTTAGAGATGGCTCTTGATGGCAATTTTTTTTTCTTTTTTTTTTTGCTTCAGTATTACGATAGCTCATGTGTCTGGAAAGAATAAAAAATAGTGTCATGAAAGTGACTCGGTAACATTGTTGAAGATTGATGAAAAAATGCATAATTTTTGTATGAAATGTTACTTATTATATGCCTTTTACTATGCTAACCCTTCAACGTGCGAAAAATCCTGAAAAAATTCTCAAACCACAAAGATATTTATGGTTTTCTTTGAAGGCGTTACTGTGCGACACCCTCTAAACAGTAAATTCTCCCAACCATTTTTGAAATTTTCCAACCGTTTTTCCATAAAAAAAGGACATACGACATGTAGGCTTTAAAAAAAAAAATCTTTTTTAAAGCTTAAATGCCTGGAATGGTATATAAAGCCAGTGTATTGCTTCGTGATGATCTACATTCACCTATAATATACATGTATAATTAAATTGTAATATATAGTTGGGAAAATCAAGGAATCGATCAGATCGGTTTTTCCCCAATTTTTATCATTCGTAATGGTCTGTTTTCACTCAAACTTTTAGATTATCTTTAGTTGTACATCTAGCATTGAAGTCACTCCCTTAGCACTATTTTCTCTCATCTGAACAATGTTACTAGGTCCCTTTAACGAATGATTTAACAATTCACATGAGCTATTTACCGTACTTTGTGTTTCATATTGTACTGTTGAGAAGGAAATAAATCTTAATAAATACAAATACAAATACCTGCACTACATTCCAAATACTTCATTCAGATCAAGACGGTTTGTAAGAGAAATTAATCATTTAGATATTCGATAAAGTCGTTTTAATTTTTCTCGCCATATAAGGCAATTTTATTTCATTCGCAATGCCCCCAATCAGTGTTTTATTTACAACCTAAAAATTTCATAAACATAAGAATCGATCTCTTGCATGAAGAAAATTCAACTTTAGCTCACCGATACATTCTCATATAATTATTTACAGCTCAAGATGTATATTTTCATCTTTTTCATTGTTTTCTGTTGGCATTATGATCTAATAAAAGTTGCTTGCATTTATAGATGTGTTCACTGTTTTATTTACATCACGTAATCATTCTTTTAGGTCATGGGTCTGGAAAGATAAACAAATAGTGTCAATAAAGAATGATTGAACAATTCACATGAGCTACCGTACTTACATGAAATTCCAAGTACTTCATTCAGGTCACTAGTCAAGGCAGTGTTTTATTTACAACCTACACAAATCCATAAACATAAGAGATGGCCACTTGCATGAAGAAATTTCAACTTTAGCTCACATATACATTCTCATATAGTTACAGCTCAAGATATGCATTCTCTTTATCTACATGTTTCTATTGGTATTAAGATATAATAGAAATTGCTTGCATTTTAAAGGGAAAGTTCACCCCCAAAATAAGTTTGTTTCGATAGAGGCAGAATAATAAGAAAATCAGGTGAGTGAAAGTTTGAGCAAATTCTGAATGAAAATAAGAAAGTTATGAATTATTGAAGTTGTGATCAATCAAATACAAATTGGCAACTCTGTGACTTATTATACGAGCTCTCCTTCATTTGCTTTATGCATAATATTCCATAAAATCATGTTTTCTTCGTTATTGATGACGGAATATATATTTGTTCCTTGCAGGGGGGGGGGGGGTATAGAAACACATTTGCAATTATTATATTTAGGGTGCATATATGGTTGAAATTTTTCTTGAGGGAAAATGAAATTTTTTTTAGTACTGAGCAAATGGAAGTTGAGCTCGCATGATACGTCAAAGAGTTGCCAATTTGTGTTTGATTGATCACAACTTCAAAAATCCTAACTTCCTTATTTTTAATCGGAATTTGCTCAAACTTTCACTGACTTGTTTCTCTCATTTTTCTACTCCTATTAAAACTAACTTAATTTCAGGGTGGACTTCCCCTTTAAAGATGGATGTGTTCATTATCATATATGTATGTTACTTTAATCATTTTTTTTGGATAAAAGATAAGTAAGTTAGAATAACTGTGACCTCAGCCATCATGAACGATTCCTCTTTCGATAGTAAACTCTCAGCAGAGCATTGTATGGAGGAATTATTACACTGATCATTTAGGTTATATCAACAATTCTACATCTGACCGATATTATCTTTATTTGACAAGACTGGTTTCACCTGTACATTCATCACCAGGCCACCGAGATTTCTCCGACAAAAGAACGATAATTTGGGTAAAAGTCTTTTATCAAACTACAAGGGATTCCTGCATTGAGACTGTCCCGCCATCGGTATTGGAGCGCGGTCGCATGCCTCAATCAAGCCGTGATCGAGGGACCTGGCTGCCTGGATGATGACGGGACGGGAAGCAATAATGAAGGTGGAATGAAGATGGATGGATGGGAAGTTGAGAAGGAGCATGTATCGAAGAGGACGAGGATTAACTGAGCCGTCATACAAACAATCGGAGGAATACCCATCATGATTACCCGCGATCAAACCATGTTTTGGCGGGAAATAAAAACCGGCTTGGTTTACTACTAAAACAGAATAGTACACTCACATAAGGGGGCAGACGCGGGCGCACACTGATGAATAAAAAGAGAGCGTCTTAGGGCAGGTTAAAACGTAAAAGTGCAAGACCTCAAATCGTGATTGCATATTGTATATATTTCGATGTAAACGTTTATCATTCTGTATATTCTACATGTACGTATTAACCTGATAAATAGTGACTACCGTTTAATCACTCTAGAAAACATGCCTACCACTTAAAAGCACATGTAGGTCATAAGGTATTCAGGCGATGGCAATCTTAATGAACAAACGTTTATATTTCGTTTGTGTAGATTACACAATGATTGCAACTATTTTCATAAGAATAGAACAGGGATGGGAAAGAAAAAAAGAGCGGGAAAAAGAGATGAAGCAAGAAAGAGGAAAGAGGGAGAAATAGAGAGAATAGGAAACACGGAGAGAGACCGACAGTCAGCGACTGACATAAGAGAGAAATCATGAGAAAAGATAATATCGACAAATAATCCAATACTAAACCTCGATTATAGTCCTGTTGGATTTTAACTGTTTTAGCCAAGTGTCACTCATCTTTGCCTCATCAAATAAAATTCAATTTTGAAATTTTATGGACAAAATATTTCAATGACAATTGTACCGTTTATTTGAGTGACAGGTGGGTTATAAATAATGATGAATAAAACGAGATAGATCTAGATAACAACCTTAATGATGATTTATGCGTCACATATTACATAACAGGAGACAATTCATGTCTATTACATGTAATCTATAGTGTTCATTACAATTTGTGTCATGGTCTTCGATTGAAGATGTATTTGAAAATGTTCCAAGCACAGATTGTCGTAAATGTCCTATTAATGATGATAGAGAGTATGTAATTAAAGCATTTGGGTTGACTAATTAATGCTTTGTCACCTTGTTTGGACGAACGCTCTACCACCCTGCATTAATCCCGTTATTAATCTACCATATGGATACGCCCATGGGGAATAAACCCCTGACCGGGTTTTCTTCTTTGTATTCGTAGCAAAAGATAGCAAGAGGAATATAGCAAAAAATCACACTCTTCTTTTTCAAAAGAGACAAAGAAACAATTGCCATCTGTTTTGTGTACAGCACGTATGGTATAAATTGTTGATTTTATTTTTTATTGATAAATTGCAGTTGATGTTATGTTGAATTAAAGTAAATTTAATATAGACGCGTCATTTGGACCAATAATAATTACACGATAAATATTACTTTTCTATCTTGTTGTTGTTGTTGTTTTTTAAGCGGTATTCCTATTCAAATAAGTGATGTCGAAATTTTGTCAGATGTGACTTGCTACTTTTTTCATGAACAGTGTAGTATTGGCACGCCCTAAAGAACAAGATGATGGAGAGAAGGAAGAAATCAGGACACACAGAAGACAGAGGAGTGGTCATACGTTCTAAAACGGTTTTACAGCCCATTGTATGTTTTGGTAATTAAGGCCCCCTCCCCCGCCCCCACCCAGAATATCGTCTGGTCTATTTGATTGTAGTTAATACTTAGCAAGATACTCGTACAGAATTTTAGAGCTACACCATTTCTTAAAAGTTGAGTTCTGGTAATGCGATTGCATTTTGAAAGAAATGTTGTGGAATCGATCAGAAAATATTGATCATCTAGCATATAAGTATTGGTGTGTACTGCAAGGTTCTGGAATCATCAAAATGATAAGAAATTTGGCTCAGTCTTGGTAAAGTTAAAAGCACTGTACACAGAAAGATGTGTATGGGACTACACAAACATGTGGCATAAAAATCCGTCCCGATGTTTACGATATTATGCCATATTTAGAATATTAAGGCGTTTGAAGAGCCATGCTTTTCAGGGAACATTTTTTATCTGATGTTCTTCCACACTTGCATACAATGATATCGTTCACGAATTCTTTTTCACCTCTTCCCAGAACTCAACCTTCTCTTTAACCTCCTAGGCAACAAAAATGTAATACCAAGGTCAAGTGGAAGATCAATATCTGCGGCAAAAAAGCGTAAAATGGTACGAAAATCTATTTTTGAAGACTAAATAGAACTGATGCATGTGTATAACCTATGTCGAATGGGGCGTTTCTAAGTCCGATAGAATATAATTTATCTTGTATTGGATCCCTTCGAAAAATCACATTAAAGATATATCGGCATCGTTAATGTTTCCTAGCCAAGAAAGAAAGCCATGAGATAAAGTATGCATGATTTTTATCTGTTGGGAACTTTAAGAATGGGAGTAAATAAACGCATTTTAAAAATAAAGAAAAAGGATAAAGCTACATAATAATTTCAAGTATAATCGCACTTCAAGAATAGGAGGATAGGGGAAGAGAGAGAGAGAGAGAGAGAGAGAGAGAGAGAGAGAGAGAGATGGGGTAGAAGAAAGGATGAGAAAGGGGAGGGGAGGGGGAGAGTAAGACGAAACATCACAAGGCAAATTTGCCAACCGCCAACATCCCCCGCGGCGGTCCGTTCGTAAATATATTTCTCGCATGGCCAATTCCGACATATCATATCACACGCACAGACGGGATGATCTCCGCTAATACGCCTACCCGTCATGCACCGCGTACACAACACGTTTGTAAATATGTTTTCAGGCTAGAATATCAGATTTTTGGAAAATTAATTTCTCAAATAAAAGACCATTCGTCGGATATTGAGACTTTAAGCCGCAATCATTCCTCGAATCGAGATAGAAAATGATTATAATTTGTAAAATTTAGAAGGATTCGACGAATTTGTGATGGTCACATGACATTCTCCTGTGTGAAATTTCCAATAAAAAAAGGACATCACGGTTGGGAAAGGGTGTTGTGTACCATCTTCTAATACGCCACTGGCATAGCTCATGATATAATTAGGCTTTTCGAGGAAAATGCCTGAATAATCAGTTTTGAAAAGTGTATTCCAACGTTGATCCAGAAACATTGAACATGACAGAAGAGAGAGACAGAGAGAGACAGAGAGACAGATAGACTGACAGCGAGAGGGTGATGGCGAGAGAGGGTGAAAAAGAGAAAGGGAGAGTGAGAGAGGGGGAAGGGCCATCCGGCGAGTGGGAATGGACGTACATGTAATGATGACTATGTCTACTGGGTTAGAATTAGGATAATCTCATAATTAATTTCTCTATTAGTGAATAAAAACCCGAATATCAACAAAATAATGTACGATACGCATACTTCTTCTTTCATTCGTCCTTCATTCTCTATTCAAACAAAAATATTTTAACAGCTTTGGTTCTTAACGTTATCTGGCATTTTGACAAATATCTCAGTCGTCTCCTAAAGATTTTTGTCATTGCCTGCCGTACCCGCAATCAAAATATATACCTACAACGCTAAAAAAACGGTATTAATCTGCAATGACTTTATACCATGTATTCTTTGTGATGTTCACATTTAAACTAAACTTTCACTGATATTTATAAATATGGATACCAACCATGTGCTGCTATGCGTTCCTACCATCCTAAGAAATGTAATATCATCATTAATATCAACATCATACCCCTATAATAATTACATCTATTTACTTTTTGATAAAGAACCACAATCTCACACGCAAGAGATATTTCTCGTTTCCTCCCGATCTTGTGATAAAGATATTTAGCAGATGAGCACGTTTTATATCTGTGGTATGTCCCCATCATGTTGAATCAAGAATGCGAGGAGATAGCTATCATTTCACCGAGTTCCCATCAGATTGTGTACGGAACAAACACTTGAGAATGTTTGAATTTTGGCAATAAATGACATTATCCTGATAGATCCAAATCCGTCTGCCGTGGGGCTCCGAGGCTCATTCCCTCGCTAGGACTGAGGTATGGTGGTATAGGCTTTTTCACATATTGTGTTTGTTTTTTAAAGATGAAATTCTAAGAAAATCACAAATATGTCAACTAATGTATCACTAGAAACTGGTAAGCTAACAGATGGCCATCGTACAAGTTTTAGGTCAACTACATATCGGGTGATTTATAAAAAAAAAAATACAACCACCTCCATAGCAGCTGAGATATACGAGAGATTCGTCGGAAAAATAACGATGTTTTAATGACGTCACTATATGGACCAATACTGCCCAAGCAGACGACATCCCATAAAGAATGAACATAATTGCAAAGCTATTATTTGTCAATTTATAATGAGTTTAGTGTATATAAATGTAATGGCATGTCAAACCATTTAAAAGGAGATATGACCCGATTCTGATAACTAAAATCTTTTGCTTGTAAATACACAGGATAGGGGTTAATCAACAATCAAAGAAACCAGACTTTCAGATTGAAAACCCCCCGAAATGATACTAAGAACGGCATTTGTGCCCTCTTGGAACGCCTAACATACCGCGGTGTGTGCAGATGAATATACAATGGCGTCTTATTTTGTTTACAAGCGACAGATTCCTTTATTTTTGTATCGCTGCATTTTTCATCAAAATAAAACCATGCACGGGGTTTAGAGTGAGGCAAAAGATTATACAATTAGCCTGACGGTAGTGAAGTAAGAGAAAGAACTCAATAGAAGATGAAAACACAGGCACTGAAAATGTGTGAGATGTCATGGGACATCGTCTGCTTGTGCAAATCATGTCCATACTGTGATCTCACACATCTCAGCAGCGTTCGGAGAGCTCTTCAGGTGCTATGCCGGGGCTGTATTTAAGCGTTTTGTAATTTATAATAATTATTACTTCGAATGTTTCCAAGCATTGAATGTTGATAACCTTGTCGAATCAAAGTTACAACTTTTCAATAATGAACATAAAATTAGTTATTAAATTCAATGAATATCTACTTTAAGGAACAAATGAGCTGATTAACTAATTTGTTCATTCATCCATTACTATGATGCAGATAGAAAGATTTCCGCAATGAATTATTTTTTTGAATAATTTGTGTACCTTTCTTTTTGTAAAAATTACTTGAAAACGTTTATAAATATTGTCTTTGATATCTAGAAATTTTGACAGTTTTTTTGTGTATACTACAAAACAAAACAAATTACAAAATGTACGTGGGGTTATCAAAAAATTGATTAATTGGTTTAAATACCTAAATTCTGGTTGCAATTTTCTTCCACTTCTGTTTTCTTTCCTAGTATTCCATAAAAGTCAAAGCATATTTAGCGTGGTAAACAAAAAATGTTCTCTCTATTTTAAAAAAGTAATGTGTTTCAGTCATGATTATAATTCAGTAGCATGGATATTCCTTTACTTAGCAAATTGCCCGGATGATATATGATATCAGAAATAATACCTTCGAGACTACCCATTCAGATGTATACCTGTATACTCACTCGAAAACCTGGAGGTATGATATGTTAGGTAAAGGAGCATTATTCAGAAACACATGTATTTTTGTTTTCGTTTTTTGGTTTAGATACCTAAATTCTAGTTGCAATTTTCTTCCACTTCTGTTGTCTTTTCCTAGTATTCCGTAAAAGTCAAAGCATATAACAATCTTCGCAATAATACCTTAGAGACGTTTTTGAACCAGACTACTCATTCAGATGTATACCTGTACGTATAAATCGTCTCCTATATACTCACTCGAAAACTTGGAGGTGTATATATGTGAGGTAAAGTAGCATTATTCAGAAGCACTTGTCTTGGCGATCGCAGCCAGCGGCCCTCTACATGGATAGCTGGAAGTTATACAAGATCTTGTTTGTTTCCAAAGGCCCTACTCTCTTGGCAGGGGTGAAGGGACTTAAATGTAAAAGGAAGGGACAACTAGAAGTAGGGAAGAGACAAAAACAAGACCAAATGAAGAAGAAAAAGAACAAAAAGTTTGGAGAGGAACATCTAATTGGTAGAGATAATTAGAAAAAAAACTTTCCTGATTACACAACCTAAATCATTTTTATAAGGTAATCAGGAAACTCATTATATATCAAAGGAGCATAATTAAAGAGGAAACAAAAAGGGATGCGAAGTAGACGATTCCGGACAGAACAACCCACTCGGTATGATATACCATAAAAAAATATATATATACAACTTAGGTTGAAAAAGAAAATGATGCCCTTAAAAAGAATGGGGAAAAAGCAGACGCAAAAAGAATTGAAAGATACATGTATGAGATATGAAACGGAAAAGATACAGAATAACAGATCGATAGAAAGAGTGAAGAGGAATATGAAGAAAAAAAATGCTAATAAATTATTGACATAAGGAACAAAAATGTAGGACACATTTGTATTGTTAAGTATCATAATGAAATACTGATCAATACTGTATACAGAAATAAAGAGAAAGGATGAAAACATGTCTAACACGATTTATTTAGCCTTCCATTTGTGAAAAAGAGGTCACTTTTGATAGATATCTCTGTTTTTTGTAGTAGCCTATAATTATTTGTCATATCTATAAGCAAGAAATATATAAAATACATGATGTACTCTTGATGTTCATTTTAATCACTGTAATTCACTTAGATCTTGAATATTTTCTACCGATTCTTTTCTTCTTTTTTTTCTGTTGTTATATTCATTTAAATCTACATTGACTGTCATAAATTAAAAAAATCAATCAAACGTAAAAGTTAACTAAGATTTAAAAAATGAAAAATTTCACATCCGGGTCCTCGAAAGCGTTTCCATGGACCCCATTGATCTTTTCCCTCGTCTTATCACTCCAATCTCGTCCATTTGAAAACTACAACTTTTCGGTAAAAACAGAAAATTCTGAAAAATGAAGGGACAATTTAAAATAATTTTAATCCATCGTGTATAATTACACGAGAGGTTAAAACTCCTTATAAAGATGAACCTGTAAAGGTTATAAAATTCCTTGATTATCTATTTTATCTCATAAAGGGTGATGCTCGATTAAGACCCTCTCTCTTCAATTTGATATAGATCAAGGGCTCTAACATCTGTCCGTTTTAATCAGACCAACAATGAAATACCCATCACACAATAACGATGTGCTACTCTCGAATGAAAACCAGCGGTGGATTAAGGAGGAGGGTCACGGGGGGTACGACTCTCCCCTATTTTTATTTTTTATTCTATTTTGTTGCCTGGTAGGTTTTGTGTTTATTTGTGTTTTTTGTAATTTGGTTCCCCCGTTGTAATGTTGCTTATATTTAATATGATCTTTATTGCCAGCTAGACACTGCTTTTCGTGTAACACAGCATTCCCAAGTTCTGATCACTTGGTTTTTCCTTGTGTGCTTGCCCAGCGAAATGTATTGGGAGGCAGTTTGATATGCCCCCTTAAAGCTCCGAGACCATTTTCCCGATTGTCACACTTGGGAGGAATGGAACCCCCCCCCCCCCACACCCCCTATTTTGAAAGTTCTGGCTTCGCCTTTCCTGAAAATGATCTCTTGTTCGACATCATATCAAGTCTTAATCTAAGATAGATTTCTTCGAGGAACTGGTGGAATTAATTTGGTATTAAACCTGTTGCTCGTGATTGCAAACCGGCAGGAAACGGGAGAAATTAGGAGCCTGAAATATAGACCATTGGATAATCTACGGGCATTGATTGAATCTCCTGTTTCAGATCCATCTTCACTTAGAAAACAAGTACAGCTAGAGTCTATCGAATGCTACTAGATGCTAAGAAGGTCATGACCAGGATGAAAACAGAAGAACACTCTCTCTGATGACGGTCACATGATGATGAAATGAATTGCTTCTCCTACACTCTTAACAACGTCGTGGTCGTTTTTAAAGGTGCATGGTTGACTACCAAAACGTGGTTAAAAACGATCACGACGTGGTCATTTTTTGACCACGTATTTTTAAGAGCGTGCATGGTTGACTACCAAACGTGGTTAAAAACGACCATGACGTGGCCTTTTTTTGACCACGTTTTGGTAGTCAACCATGCGCCTTTAAAAACGACCACGACGTGGTCATTTTTTGACCACGTTTTGGTAGTCAACCATGCACCTTTAAAAACGACCACGACGTGGTCATTTTTGACCACGTATTTTTAAGAGTGTTACATTTTCTTGTTCTACCGTCATTTAAATCCCGTCTTCCATTTACTCTTCATTTCCATCAATCATGTTCAGAAAATTCAATGTTTCTTCTTTTCTTTGTCGATTATCCCATTATGCCAGAAAACCAGTACGATGGCAAAGACTTTCGGGAAATCATCTCAAGTGCAATGTCAATACAGTTTTGAATAACGCATACAAAATCTAGTTCAGATTACGTAATAGGTCATCGTAATGTTTGCAAATGGTTATGGACGGGGCTGATGGAACACATTTAGTTTGATTTTTCGAAAGTCTTTGTGAAAGTTTTAACCCTTACATTCGAGTTTGAATTTTCGCAAGCCAAGATGACTTCTCCATGAAATGTGAACATCTTTACTTTTAAATATAAACGACTTTTTATGTGTAAATTTTAATCAAATTTCCAAACATGCTAAATGAAAGATGGATTTAAAGGGTCATGGTGCGGGTTGCATGCATGTTGTCTTAGTAATAGTAACTTCGACAGATTGCCAACGTCTTTTGCTCAAAGATCGGAAAAAGTACAATAATAAAAATGGCGCAATATTTCATAATCAATTTCATACACATTGCCGTATCATTTCAGTCTTGCTTATTTGTATAAGTATTTTGTTTTTCTTTGAATGGTCAATCGAAACAACAAGCAGCAACAACAACATTAACAACCACAGAAATAACAGTAGTAAATACTGATGTGTGGGAAACTGTACTGCAGCGTCAGAAATGGTTCAAAACATGTGTAACAGTGCGGGAACATGGAGAAAGGGGGAATTTCTGATCTTGGCTATGAAGTTATTTTATTCCCTCCTTCCTGCAATATCCGTAAAAGTTTAGAGGCCAATCTCTCCACCCGGATCCACACAAGATGTTTATTGTCATCCTCCTTAACCCAATTCTTCTCAACATCACGTAGTTGTAATGGTCGCGTGGGTTGAAAGGGTTAAGGAGTCAGCACCGTGGCTTAGAGGTGTCAGGGGTAAGCTTATACCGCAATCAATGCGAGTTGCTCTTCCCGCGTCTTGTAATTAAATCTCCGTCTTTTTACGCGCGACGGGAAACCTGATTTTAGGGCGGTTACTTTCTTAAAACGCTATTAAATCGATCCTCAAGATTGTCTGCCTGACACATTCTTCAACAAGATGACTTCTTCTCCTTTCCGATGAGTGATGGAGAAACAAAAGGAGGAGAGAGAAAAGAGAAGGATCTTCTTGGTTCATAGTTGTGTCAATGTCAAAAGTCGAGTGTTGTTGTGGTAGAAAATAGACAGTATTCCAAGAACAAAGAACTAGGAATGGTTGGTGTGAGTTGGCAGTCTGGACATTTCTGTTTTCCACGAAGAGGAATGTATGAATGAAATGGAATATCCGCAGATCTTCAAAACATGAAGAGGTCCCACTTTGTACATTTTGAAATAATCACTCCTACAGCGATGGAGGTGCTACATAAATAGCCTTTGTTTCCCCTTTTCAAAGAATACTCCCACCTTCTTCACGGAGTGCATTGCTTGGCATAAATGAATATTTATTACATAACTTTCATGACCACGTATCTAGTATTTTGTCTCCGTATATTTCACAATTTAGTCTGCAATGACCTTTATCTGCTCATGCTCAGACTTCAACTATGAACCAGGTTATATTGTCATCAGTTTTTGGCATGGGTCTCTTTGGATTTGTTTGACAGGTTCAATGGTTTATCTGCAACTAAATCGTATTTCCATATATTGACAATATTTGAATGGAAATGATGAAAATTGTTATGCTTCTATATACCAATAGTTTATATGTGAACAAGTCATTGTCAGTGCATAGACATAATACAAAAAAGGAGACGGCCGGAATTGGAGGGTCTTCTGTATGTCATGAATGTGAAAAGATTCTGTGAATTAACAAAGAATACTTAAGGAAGTGGAGAGAGGAGAGCTAGAGAGAGAGAGAGCTAGAGAGAGGGGGAGAGAGAGCGAGATAGAGAGAGACATAGGCAGAGACATACCGATAAACAGACAGACATAATGTAGGGGCACAAAGACGAAGGGGAGGGAGATTATGCATTAATTTTGTGAATCAAATTGAGCATTTTGAGTGAAAGCAGTCATTTTGATTGAGTGGGATGTTCGATGAGGCCTTGAATGATCCCGTAATGGACTTTATTCCATTGATGGGGTTTATGGTTACGCATCTCGAGTGGGATGCAGATGCATGCATTTTTAGGAATTTCGAACTCTTTTAAAAGTGATAGATTTGGCTTTTAATTCCAGTTGCTAAATTGCAAATTTATTACAGTTCTAAATGGGTAGAATGTAATTTCTCTCATTTTCATTATTTACAGATGAGATATTATAAATTTTGTGTGACGCACTTATGTTAGATGCCTTAAAAGGGTCAATCATGATATTTATGATATTCTGTTTTATATTCCACATACAAAGAATCTTGCGCTACGATTGGTCAAAAGTAAATCACGCGATGAAAGATAGTACGCCCATCATTAATGGGAGAAGAAAAGTTCGTTGCACTGTGTAGATAGTAGTACTATCTACAGAGTGCAACGCACTTTTCCTGAAAATAAAAGTACTGATGGGAGTTGTTGCTACCTTGTTTGGCGTTCAACAATAAGGGATAGAGCAACGTCGATCTGGCGCTGCTCAGTGGCTGCCGGGCTCACGATCAATTGGGCAAAAAGAATTTCCGTTTCGGTTTAATAAAATTTGGAGTTGACTATTAGGCTATTATTATTATTATTATTATTATTATCTACACAGTGCAACGCATTTACTTGTATACGTTGCGTATGTACTGTACGTATCGTATACCGTTTGCTAGCTGATAATTTGTGATTTGTTGCTCTAAAATGACGGAAGAAGTGAAATGGTCCGATGAGGAATATAAAGCTAATAATTACCCTTTGGTTTCTGACGATGGAAACTATCACTTCCTCGGTGATCTGAATATATACGCTATCTTCCTCAGCTTCGCTTCGGAAAGATAGCTACATCCAGATCGCCTCGGAAGTGACAGTTTGTCCCATCACCGTCACCAAAGGTAATTATTTGCTTACTAATGAATAGCTATCACGTTATATTTCATGATCGAAAGATTATTTGAGTGAAGCTGTTAAATACAGGAAAAAAAGCAATAAACGTAAACATTTTCTTATGGACAGAGCCAGATAAAGGGAAGAAAACTATTCAGGTATGATGTGGCATCCCCAATTGCGTACAGTGAGCCCAGCAATTATTAATAGGGGCATTGGCGTCATGTGGGGTGCACTGTTTACCAGTTGTTTTAAATGCGAATCGACAAACCCATTGATTGGGGTTGTTGGATTAGGTCCCTATCATTTTGTTTTACGTTACTTTCCTTCCCCCTTGTACCTCTCTTTCTCTCTTCCCTCGTCTGTCTGTCTCACTCACTCTCTCCCTTCCATTCCCCCCCCCCCTCTCTCTCTCTCTCTCTCTCCTTCCCCTCTCTATTTTTAGCCTTATTTGGTCCTTTTTTAAGGTGGTGGTGGTAGGGGGACACGTGTCTCCGTTCCCTCTATAGCTCAGCCATTGGGCACCCCCTACAACCCATCCATACCATCCCTATGTCAATGGGGGGGGGGGGGGGGGGAGCACGCGTCCCCGTTCCATCTATAGCTCAGCCATTGGGCACCCCCTACAAACCCACCCCTACCATCTTTGCAAGAAACGTCACCTTCACCTTGTTGACTCGGTATATTCTTCCATGTCACTCCGGTCTGTCATAGAAAGCAAAGCTCACCTGTAAATCCGTTAAATCTGAAAGTGAGAAACGTAGGATGTGTCTTGAGTAAGACCTTGATCCCAGCTCCACTGACAGTATCGAACATCCTCTTGCTTCCATCTGTTGACTCTCTCTCACTCCTACCTGGACGGAACATCTTTCTTGGGCCGACCGTGTCCATACTGATATTTTAACGTCTTTCAAAATCACGCCGCATTTCCTGAAGCTACATCTAACCAAAGAGTTCCTTGATATAACATACAGAACAATGTATTAGGACTACAGCAAACTGTTTGTTGGAAAACATGAGTTGTGGTGTAAGGTTTTGTCAACATTACAGTTGGGTAAGCCTCCCAGCTTTCATCCACTCCAATAACTTTCCCAAGTTGATTTTTCTAATAATCTTCTGAAGATATATAGTCTTAGACAGGGCGAATGGGGGCAGGGGGGGGGATAAGTTCGATCCCCCATATTTGCACGCCTTGTTGGAGATTTAGAGACCAGACCAAAACAGATCCTTTTGCTTTGTACCAATTTGTGAGATCAGTGACCCCCAACAAGGATAACTCTGGCTGCGCCCCCGGTCCACAATGTGTTAAAGAATCCCTGCCCTATTCAAACATGGGAGAGTCGAGTCGCACTTGTTTTCATTGTCACGCGTGATTTGATTGCGTCAAAAAATTAATGATCATCAATTATGTCACGCAATTTACTCGACTTGGCATCGTTTAGTGAGGTGACAATTAAGGGTCCAGTCGTGAATGTATGAACGCGGTCTAAAATGGATATGGTGAGCTTCAGACCTATCATCCTACCCTCTCTCCGCCCGCCTATCCAATTGTTCAAAAAGCCGAGTCTCCATTTTCGTATTACGCGAAGAGAATATCAAATCAGAGAGAGAGTCAATTCATAGAGAATCTGATATATTTGAGTGATTGCTGCATAATGTGAAGGTCATGCATAATAGAATATCATGTACGGAGGTGAATGAATCAAAAGAGTCGTCGGTTATATTATGCTCTGATGATAATTGCTCCGCGGTCAATTTCAAGGCAATGACCGACTTGTTATCTTCAACCAAAGGCCAAACCGAAACCGAACCGCCACTCTAAACCTAATCCTCTTTTTTTGACGAAATAAATCCGTCCGTAGTATTGCAGCAATAGGCAAATTTCGTGCTCAATGATTCAATGCGCACTATTATATACCTGATATCTCTTGTCTTATGATTCCAATTGTATTGGTTTGTCATATTGATTAGAAGTTAATGATTAATAATGATAATAATAAAGGATTTTATAGCACATTTTCGTTAAATCACATACAAAGCGGTTTATTTCAATTAAATTCCATTTATATAGGAATTCAATTCAATTCAATTCAATTTATTTCCAGAACTCAATTGAAACATGAAAAAATGCCTGTATAAAATATAAATCAAATGACCATAAGGGGTGTGTCTCATGGAAAGCTCCGCTTTGTCAATGAATTTTGTACAATCGGCAATATTATGTTAAAAAGAAAATCATGAAATGTCAATGCAAAGTGGGACGATCTCATTGTTTGAAACAATTTGTCCGGAAAGCCAACCTGCCCAGATTCACAAAGTGGAAATAATAAAATGTCATTTTGTTTTATGACGCTTAATATTAATCCTGGTATTTCCGTCACTATAGGCCTATGTAATGTGAAGGACACAAGCTTAGCTTCATAGCGTTATGATTTTCTCAAGCGCATTTGCACTCATGAATATGCAGCGTTTAAGTGATATTTCAATTACTCTTTTGTTCATTACTAATACTACCTGATCCAATTACGACGTCATCAATTAGCTTGACAATAGGGAAATAGCAGATTTTCAGACAATAAAAATCCGTACTTTTTTGTCAACCGTTTTGTACAATATCCTTTCTCCATGCACCCTGCTATATTATGTATTACATCTTCACAATTGGTTTAACGGGTTAGAAGTCTACAGCTGTATCCATTTTCTAAATGATGAAATATTTTTCATAAATTAAGTAATCTTTTGTTAGAATTAACTGACTTACAATTATCTTCTTCATATTTTGTTTTCATTACCACTGTTCGATTTTTTTTTAAAATGTATTTACTCATCCTTAAAGGAGTACGTAAACTATTATTAAAATTTATATTTAAAAGTGTATTGACATTTTTGTAGCATTTAAATTGACTATAACTCGACATACACATTTTAACGATCACCCTTTCCATCTCGTTATGTCTATATATTCGAACACAAATCTGTAAAAATAAAAAAAATAAAAAAAAATGTTTTTTTTTTTTTTTGTTAACTGTCTGATAAAATTTCAAAAAAATAGTAAGAATGAAAAAAGGAAATGGAAAAAATATGAGACGTTACGGAATAGTATGAAGAATAACGGGTTAACGAAAACAAAACGAACTAATAAGAGGATAAAGAAAAGGTGAGGAAGAGGAGAGAGTAGAACTAAACTGGAATATAGCTCCGAATCTCTTAGTTCCGCCTGTCTTACTTTAGAATGAGCCCTACCAAACAAGCGTGAATAAGAAAATGTCAATTACAAACTGAAACCCCGCAATCGTCTGCTCATCAATATGTAAACCTTAGAAGCAGGATCTACCAAGTGTCCTGAAGATTGTTGATAAGTGATTTCCTTGCTGTGTAGTGATTCAATTGTGAGAGAGATGAACCGCGGCGAGTCTACTTAACGCGCATGGAACCGTGCACGGGAGAGGCTCGTTTCGATGTTGGTACATCGCGGCCTGATCGCGTTCGTACACCATAGCTATATAGGTCGTCCACTGGGAGATCATTGACTTCAGTACTGCGTCTACCAATCTGACGTCGAGTTTTACGGCGACCTTTTCACTTTTTCAGTCCACTGCCTGTTATTTTCATGAGATTTGTACGGTGTATTCTCATGGGGCAACGTTGATGTACTTTAAAGAATCAATTTGTAAAAGGTAGCATGAACACAAACATGCTAATTAATGACACAAAATGTTGTTTTTTCTTCATCGAATTACATTTAAACAAAATTTGCACTCTTAAAATTCGTATAAGTGTCAATTTGCCTATGAGAGACACACGGTGTTATCAATATTGATAAACTTTGGATTATTATACATTTTACATAAATTGCTCTCATCGATCGTGCTGATAAATAATTAGAGAATGATCATTCTTTTGTCTAACAATTACATTTTTCGTTGAAGGGGAGGGGAAAAACTCAGCTTGAAGAAAGCATCACCAGCCTACATATACTTTATACTTTACTGACCTCTGAGAAGTGTCTAACTTTTGTTTTTAAGTGGCCCAGACGGTGTGGAGCGTGTGTGCAGCGCTTTGTAACTGCAAGGAAAGGGCGCTATATCAAATATATATCGGTTGGATTGTAAGCCAGCTAACAGTGGAAGTTACAAACTGATTCAGGCGAGGACACAGGTTCGAAACTTAGTCACGTCTTTCGGATGGTGACGTTCAAAGGTCGCTCCCCAGACGTAAATAATCATATATGATTGATACAAGTAATTATCATTTTTGTCTCTTTTAGATTTTGTTTATTTTGATGTGTTTATTTGTTTTGTATCGCTTAAAAATGATCTTGAGCATTCAAAACAACGTGCCAAATCAACAGCTCAAATAACATAACAAAATCTTATTAACAAAACAAAAAATAAAATGGAAAAACTATCGGAAACAATGATATTTCATCGGGAAGGCTCTATCGGTCTAGAATACACAGCTCTCTACCTTTCCCCCATCGTGCTCTATCTAACTTCATTTGTCAGTTTGTTTGATTAGATATTATATGATTTCGAGTGGGGTCACGGTGTCACGGAATCTTACAATCACTGTAGTGCAAATAAGCATCACCCGTCTAAACATTAATCATCGAAAACTTGTTTGCTAAACTTGAAGTAAACGTAGTTTGAGGGTTTATTACGTCACAATGAATACCGGTTTGGTTGACTTAGTAAATATCATTGATCGCATCATTATAGTCGGCTTGTCTACGTATCGATGGCGTGAGTGCAATATGAGATTGCAGAGAAGTTTCAAGTATAACCCCTAGTGGATTTTGAGTAGCAAATTCGCGTATAATAATTTTCATGAGAGGGTTGAGATTAATATGAAATATAGTTAATGAGAAAATGTAAAATTTTGTGATTAAACTGAAGTTTGTCTCTAAATTGAGTTGATGATGAATACATTTTTTTTTAATGAAAAGAAATAACAGGCATTTAAAGAAGAGAATATAAGGATTTCTTGGATATGGAGAAATACGAGTTAAAAAGTTTAAAAAGTATTTATCATAATACTCCCGAGAATGGTCGTTTTTCCTTCTCTAGCCCCCTCCTTTCCCCACAGGCCTCTACCCTCTCTCTCTCTTTCTCTCTCTCGCTTTTACTCCCCCTCTCTCATCCCCACTCTCTCTCTCTCTCTCTCTCTCTCTCTCTCTTTCACCCTCTCTCCCTCTCTCTCTCTCTCTCTCTCTCTCTCTCCCTCCCTCTCCCTCCCTCCTCCCAGGAAGACTTTGTAGAGAAGAAAAAGGGATACGTTTAACATACAATAATTTATCCTCATGAATTAAAATGTTAATTGATATAGCGTGCAAGGGTCCTGTCATCTCTCAAAATATTATCATTAACTGCCTGACATCGTCACGAACAAATAATAACCCAGTGTTTATTTAGTGCCAATGCAGATGATGCGATTTACTCCAAGAAAGTGATACAATCATGAAAGTTGAATCGGGATATTCCTGGGATTGCTGCATTTCCAAAATTGGTCGATTCCATTTGATTCTATGAAGAATTAGAATGTCTCAAAAATGTATCAGATCAAAGGTGTACATGGCTTTAAACTGATAAACTAGTTGGATAATGATATTTTATCTGACGACACAAAAGGTGAAAATGTCTCTGCATCTAACCTTGCCTAACCGGGTGTAATGTAAAAATTACGATTTTGAAACTTATCTATATAGTACTGGTAGCTGTATGTAATCAAAAGAAGATTCCCGACAGTGTATGGTGCGTTTATGTTGACGTTGAAGCCCAGATATAATGTAATGACAGAAGTGGACTTGAGATGCTTTCATTAATTTTTATTATGTAACTTATGACAAGGATGGAGCTGTGTTGAACTCTGCGACATTATACATTTAAGAATACGGTATCACATAATTAGACAAAATAAAACAATATAGGTTTCATGAAACTGTGCTTGATTTAAACATCACAATATCAACGTAGAAAGTGGAGGGGGAAAATCGCGTACTGTAAGGAGTCGTGTTCTATCGGATTATAATTGAATTAGTCAGTTTAAATCAGCCGTTAGCTGCCTCGAAGTATAAAGCTTGCTTTTAGTTATTGCGCCTAGGGTAAATTGAAAATGAATATTTAATATTCCTTATAACGCGTCGTTTACGTCTTTAGGTAATATGACTCAGAATTTTCAGGTTGGTTGATTTTCTGATGCAGATCACATAGATTATAAAATAAGGGAACATAGCTGATATTACATTACGTGACGTCATTTTTCTGTCTCTCTCATGTTCTTTTTGAATGGTGACAATGCATCTCATTGAAAGAGAGAGAGAGAGAGAGAGAGAGAGAGCGCGTGTATTTCTGCTTAAAGGGATTGGGTAACTTTGCCTCAGATTCTAAAAGAAAATCCGGGATTTAGCTCCTGCTGCAATCTTAATTATAAACATTTTAGCTCATATGCATCCTATGACTTTTACAAGCCAATCGCCTGTCTGATTATTAATCTATGATTAGAATTAGAAATTTCAGAATTTGTTTTACTAACGGTTTTTTATAAAACTAAAGTCTATTAGGGGAAATGAGTATGGTAAAACCGGTCACTCAAAGATTTTCCTTTTTTGAGGCACTTCATGAACATTTTGAAGCGCAATTTATTAGGGCTTCTGTATTACACCATATCACAGACACTGATAACAATTAGGGCCATACATCTCAGATTTAACATTGTTAAACGATGCATTTAACATGATGGTACATCATGATACATTACTGCTTTATAGTGATTTCCACATTAACTAATGTATGACTAAGAATAAAAGCAATTAAAAACCTAAAGGCAAATAACTTTATTTTCCCAAGACGACTGAGGACTTTACCCCCCCCCCCCCCTCTTCCTCGTCTAACACCCCCGCATCCGTCCCTCTTCTCCCCTCCCGAAACCTGCGGCCCTTCCAGCTATACAATGTTGATTTAGAAAGCGTTGTAAGTGTTGTTAAAAAGCATCATGGTCATTTCTTATATCAGGTCCCATCCATACTATAGTCTACAGACAAACACGTCACAGATCGAAAGCACTGCAAAAGAAGGGAAAAAAGAGAGAACGAAGACAAACGGAAGTGCAAAATTGCTTGCAGATTCGGACATCTTCGATGCTAATTTTTCTCAACAACCACACCACACAAAGTTCCGGGAAAGACTTGGAGCCCGACACTGTATCATGGCGAGCCCTCGAGATGGAGAGACTAGTTTATCGATGCAAAGGGGTTGGGTGTATTTGAGCAGAACTCGACAATGGATATCCAGACAATTGCCTCTGATGGACTTGGGGGAAAAGACGAAGAATTCGTGAATGTATAATGAAGTGGCTTTGGAGCAAGAAGGCCCTTCATGTTTATTGAGGAGTTCTTTCATAGATCCTAGCTGAAAGGCCATTTCATCAAATCAGACACGGTTCTAGAAGATTTTATTGAGGGAAGGGGGTTGGGGCTAGGGGTTCGTTGCAAGGGGAGTGGGGTTCTAACATTCTTTTTTCATTTTTTACATGTGACTTCCTTAAATTCATTTAGAATCAAAATTTCTTGGGGGAGGGCGTTCAAATATCTTTTTGGGAGGGGCTTGAGCTCCCAACACCCCTCCCCTCCCTTTAACTAAAACCGCTTCAGTGGAAATGTCCTAAATTTGTTTTACATAAGGAATCTAATACATCCGTCTCCTCCTTGTAAAGAATTCGACATTCGACATGAACAAGAATGTTAAACATGTTAAAGCTTAACGTTTCTCGCATTCTCGAATTTCAGTGGTGAAATCTAGTGGAAATTTGACTTGAAAAGAAGTCTGGGGAATTGGACAACCTATGTTGCTGATATCAGTGTGTGCTAAATCTAAGCAGGAGTTGCCACGCATTATATCTTTACTGAATCTTGATTACTGTAAGTGGCGTATCATTACTTGAAGGTTTTCGTCTCTCGCACATACCGGTGCCCCCGCCCCCATGACAGTTCACCGACAGTCTAGTAAACTCTAAAGACACATAGTTCTATAAGCGTCATCAAGCGATGTAAAATGCTGGCCAGCAATCATTATGGGGTGCGATAAAGAAGATTTTAAAAACATTTGTGATGATCTCATTTTAGCAGAAAGATTTCAAAAAATTGACCGATGATTCGAAGCTAATCAATTCAATTCAATTCAATTTTTATTTCATTTAAAAAAAATCACATACAATATTATATACATTGAGAAGTGTATTGGATCATTAGCGACCGATAAAGCCGATGGCTGGAGGGAAGTGGGTGGACCCATAAATAATAAAATAGATAACAACAACGTTACAAATCAAGCGCTTATACCATCGAAGTCTCTAGGCGCTGAAAAAAGTTTGCTCTCGCCCGATGAGGGACTTGAACCCGCGACCCTCTGATTAAAAGTCAGATGCTCTACCGACTGAGCTAACCGGGCTTACGTAACGACAAATGTGGAATCAAATACATCATTCATGTGATATGTATTCTTTCCATCCATATACACAAGGTCAATGACGTTTAGTAAAATATTTTTTTTCTTCGATCAATTTCATTTGTATACAGGCCAGAATGGTTTGCCACCCGCACGCCCCTCTTTTTCTTCAGAATGGTCAAACCATTCAAAATTATTACTTCTTCACTCCCTCACTAAATCGATATTACTCAGTTAAGAATCAATCAATTACTCAATTTATCACTCAATCAGTCAACCAGTCAATCGTCAGTCAATCCATTAATCAGTCAGTCAATCAATCAATCGCTCAATCAATTAATCACTCAATTCATCAATCGATCAGTCAACCAGCCAAATGATCAGTCAATCAATTAATCAGTCAATTAATCAATCAATCAATCAATACTCAATTCATCAATCGATCAGTCAATTGATCTATATCAATCAATCAATCAATCAAAAAAATTACTCAAATAATTCGTCGCTGTTTTCACGAAGTGACGGTAGTGAAAAAAAATTGCATTCACTTTGCGTTACGATTTTCCTCACTACCGTCACTTCGTGAAAACAAGGACGAATTATTCAACTATTAACCTATTATTACACTCACCCACTTAACTAATTATCTACTAATCAACCAATCCACGCATTACCCGAACATCCATTCAACACATCAATCAATCTATTTAACATTACATAACACCTTTTCAACTAACATACTGATTTTAATACATATTTACCTTCGATTGCAGCTACTCTGTTAAAAAAACAGCCGCGTCACCCGTTACCCATCAGCTATTTCTCGTTAACGTTGATAATAATTCTTGATTCAACATCATATAAAGGAATCAACTGTTTCGGCCTATGGCGACGATGAAAGTAACAAGCAGTGTTACAGAATAACAGGAACGACAAAATTATGGACGATGAAACAGAAAGACTTGCCTAATCTTGATGGAATTCCAGATTATGTCGAGTCGGTCAATGATAAATGTTTCATGACAACTTCTAATACAGACCTGCATTGCTATATTGCTAGATGAGGGGTGAGTTTAAGGGGCAAAGCACCTCCCAACATTTTTCATTACACGGGCCATTCCAGGTGATTGGGTGTTAGCGCATAGTCAATAGATCGTGTTGGCTTTCAGATAGAAATTAAATGGCACACAAATCTAACTGAGGTTTCTTGTTAAAAGAGGCACGCACCATACACACTGTATAAAACACACGTACATTACGTATACAAAAAGTTCGCAATTATCCTTCTAGAAATATTTTACTCAATTAAAACATACTTTCGTTATAGCAAAAAGAAAACTTTGCATAGATTTTGCGTCGTCATATGACATAGTCCAGAATAGGTTAAGTTGAGCCATTTAACAGTTTACCTAATTGTGTCTGATTACATAACCATTTGAAAAATATTATGTTGTATTAAACTTTCAATCGAGTAGCACATATTTCTTACTCATTGTTAAAGTTTATATCTTGCTTTAATCAATCCCAAGTATCAATTTATCCACAATGATGTACCTTGTAGAGAAATGATTCTGGCTTCTATACATGGGTAATAACGTTCAAGAATTGATTTTAAGGAACCACGCCCTCATCTCTCATAGAGCCTAACCTTCCCTTGAATAAGCAAGAAATATTTCGATTTTAAATGGATTTTATTATGAAACTTTTGAATTAATATTTCGCATACTACTCCGAGTTTCGGTGTTTCAGCCACCCCCCCCCCCCCCCCCCCCCGTTCTACGTGTATCTTGTCTTCGTACGACGCCTCTTGCTTAAGCGAGATCACGTGACCGAGTTGAACTCATTCAGTTGCGCGCCCGGGTGATTCAAAGACCAATGAGCAACGCTTTGAGCACTCTTGACTTTTTAAACCTCAATTCATGAGTCCATTAACGACTACTCCAGCGGTTACGTGAGATAACAGCTATAAAATGAAGAAAGACAAAGAAAGGGGGAACAAGATGTAAAGACAGATAGAAAGCATTGGGAGAGACAAATAGAAACAAATAAGGCTGCATGGAAAGAGGAGAGACGGAGAGACAGAGAGAGAAAGGCAGAGAGGGGCAGGGATAGAGAGAGGGGGTAAAGAGAGAGAGAGAAGTGGCAGAGAGAGAGAGGGGTAGAGACAAAAGGAAGAGAGGGGATGCAGAGAGGCAGAGGGAAGAGAGATATGGAAAGAAAGAGAGAAAGAAAGGAGAGAGAGAGAGAGAGAGAAAGAGAGAGAGAGGGAGGGATGGGATGGAAAGAACAAATGATAGAGGAGAGGAAAAAAGGTACAAGAATGGGGCTATTTCAGAGATAGAGAGAGACAGAGAGAGAGAGAGAGAGAGAGTACGAAAGAGATAGTATATGAAAAAAAGAAGAGAGAGAGATAGAGGGGATGGGGAAGTTGGGTAAAGAAAATGAAAATTTTGACTTAAAAAACTGCGAGAAGGTATTTCCAACGATCCTCTTCACTGTGGTCTGATTATGACTTGGTAATGTACACATTTTAGTGACATTTTTCGTTTCTCCATCAGTATAGAAATACAATTATTTGGATTTACAAGACGCATTTATATGAGGGTACAAAACACTGTACACTATTATTTCTTTCTTTCTTTATTTATATTTAAATTGGTGATGAGTTCATATCTGGTTATTTTATAATCACATCTGACTAAAAAGGAGGGCTGTTTTTTCTCTGACATTTGACAATAAAGGCCCCCAAATTTGAGTAAATATATGCTTGTACATGTAAAAATGGGAAAAAACTTATGAACACAGCAAAAGACAGATGCTCTTCATAGGCCCTACTCAACGTTTCATATTGGGACGTTATTCATTTCTATTATTAACCAATTGCGTGCAGCATAACTCTATCGTACTATGAGATAATACAATGATAACCAAGCCGCCAAAATGGTAACAGGTGTTTTAACTTCGTACACATTATTCATTACGCTTACACAAAAACAGTCTGTTGTAATAATGCAAATACATCTGTATTATAGTATATATTCAGACGAGGTGGCCGAGTGGTTAAGGCGATGGACTGCTAATCCATTGTGCTCTGCACGCGTGGGTTCGAATCCCATCCTCGTCGCCAAGTATTCTTTTAACGATCTTTATGACTATTTTGACACCAGCTTTAAAATGGAATTTTACCATTTTTATCCATTGGAATTGAGCAATAGCTTGTTATACAGCCTTTTACTCTCATCTTAATTAAGAGAAATATATTCGCTTTGAGTAAGTCTGTTTCTTGGTAATTCGCACTGTCCACTCAATGGACTACTAGAGCATACAGGAGTATCCACTTCAAATGTATATATTACCATACCAGAGATTTCCGGCGGAAAATAAATAGAAAAGGAGAGAGTATTCAGAAGAGAAGCCCAATTGATGGATTTTGCTATATTTACCTTATACGATGATGGAGCGGATCCCAATTAAATGATTGGTTGAGAGCGTACACGTGACCAGGCATTTATTTTGCCTAACACGTAATTTTTGCTAATGACCGGTCATTAGTAAAATCATGTTATAAAACATCATTGTATAAAACAAATAAAACACATCATTTTTTCGAGCATTAGCCCCCCCCCCCCCCCCCGCAATTCCCTCTTTCCTTTAAGCCAATCATTGATGATAAGTTTGTTCATAATATAATTAAAAATATGAGATGACATTAAATCTAATCTTGAGCTCTGGTATGGGAATCGTTTGTCGAGAGAACAGGGCTTTAATTTATTCTGGATTGTTTACCCTCCGGTAGATTGGTTTCTTGAACCAGTAAAATAAAAACTAGCTGGAAATCATCTTCAATAAAAATCGCAACTCTCATTTGCACATATGAGCACATGGTGTCGAGCCTACTTACCTTGATTTCCTTATCTTTCTATGCTGATTACTAAGCCACTATATATTTTCTACCAAAATCGGTTGGCACATGTAATATATTTGTAATCTTGAACATTCATTGTAAGTTTTATTGGATTCTGTGAACAATTGTTTTCTATCTTTACCAGAACTCAAGCTTATCTTTAATGGCATCGTTTAAGAATGTTAAATCCGAGATGCACGGCCCTACGTGGTATCAGTGTCTGTGATATGGTGTAATATTGAAGCCCTACAAAAATGCGCTTCAAAATGACCAAGAAGTGCCTTTCAAGTCCAACAGGATTGGTGTAACGACAGGGGGCGCACTTACACAAGACGACGATACTACATTGGATGGTCATCATTTGAGGATATGATTTTATCGTGTGCCTATGATCTTTGATAATAGAGAAAATGAGGAAAAATAAACTTAAATGTTCTATGAAGAGAGAGGGGGAAGAGAGGGGGAGGGGGAGATGGGGAGAAGAAAACAAGAGGGAGAAAGAGAGAGAGAGAAAGAGAAAGAAAGAGAGAAAGAAAAAGAGAGTGAGCGAGAGAGAGAGAGAGAGAGAGAGAGAAGGAGAAGAAGAAAAGGGGGAAGAAGAAGAAGAAGAAAAAGAAGAAGAAGAAGAAGAAGTAGAAGGAGGAGAAGGAGGCGAATTAGAAGAAAAAGGAGAGGAAAAGTAGAAGTAGTAGTAGTAGTAGTAGTAGTAATATTAGTAGTGGAAGTAGTAGTAGTAGTAGTAGTAGTAGTAGTAGTAGTAGTAGTAGTAGAAGAAGTATTAGGTAAGCAACTCTTTATATAACAAATTTTGCTTTCCTATCATCCATAAAATAATGTCGCCCCTTTAATCCATCGTAAGGGGATTTTTTTCCCCCCTTCATTCCAGACAGTTTTACGCCCCCGCATATTCCTGCTGGCTACGCCACTTTGGGTGTTCTAGGGCTCTAACACGCCCCTGCCCTGAGCAAGGCTTGCTAATCAGTGTTAGTGCGTCCCTAAATCCTTACAGATCCATGCACCCTTCACATCTAAAATTGCCCCCTTCCCGTGAGCGTCTGGCTGAGTCACGGCACGAGCTACCGCATGACCAACCTTCATCGTTACCGCACATCGACAGCCTGTAGAACAACTTACAAGGGGCTCCCCCTATACGCTCATTCTCATGTTTTACTACACTGGGGTAATTTGCATGAGCTCGTAACTTGATAGCTACGCGAGGTTGTGAGCTCGTTTTAGAGTTGAACTTTTGGCATGTTTTGATTAAAATGACGTCAATGGTTGGATGTAACGCTCTTTGTTTCTGGAGCACATTATTAACGGGGTAAAGTGATACGAGCAGAGCTGCTGTTGGATTTATACATCTGTTCTTTGGTGAGTTAAAATTGTTCCTTTATATTGTGGATTTTTCATTTGCTATTGACAATTTGTAATTTGAGTGTCATAAATTTAGAGTAATTAAAAGCTATACGTACGCAATGTGGTTCCATTAATAATGTTAATTCATCTAATGTTAACAATAATGTTAATTCATTACAGGGCTCCTTTGAAAAGCAGGCCTTGTGACTCTGAAAGGACTACCCTATATTTTAAAGAAGACTGAATCTATAATAGTTATTAAAAAAATACCCAGCTGGCATTAATCTGATATGACTATTTCAAAAGGAAGTGACTACTCCAGATCGTTGATAGATAGTTTAATGTTCTATATTTGTTTTTGGCTTAATGTCATCATTCCTGTCATATACTCTATACTTTGAAACTTATCGGGCCAAAATACTGACAACATTTTGAAACCGCAAGGAGTTGAGATTGTGGCTATACAGTAAGGAGATGGAGACGCGTTGCAAACATTTCAATAGTTTGAAAAGTTTAGCAATTGTCTTTTCTTCCAATTGATATCTATAATGAACAAAGTGATACAGGCTGATTTTATAATATGATCATGGCACTAATGGTTTAGACCATTCCTTGTCTCTTATGGGGGGAAACTTCTTGACAAGGCACCATGGGCCTACTCTGAAGGCCTATCGAACTCCTTACACGCATCACCTATTGGTGATGAATCATTAATTAGACCCTTATGAATCGCCCATCCAAACAGACAGCCGTGTTGTCTGAGAAATGTTGGACGGACGGGGCGTTTGAAGCACTCTTACGGTAGATTTATCAGGCATTCGACATGCTCTGTCACCTGGTGAAAATCGTCGTTATTAAGATATTTTAAGAAAGTAGGAGGGAAAGGAGCGCAGGGCCTCATTCTTCCGACAAGATAGCCGAACTCTTTTTGTTCTCGTCTTGTTAAGGGAGAATAATATCATGAAGTTTCTAAATCTGCCGAGAAAATTGAAAATAATATCTGAAATTAGAATAAAGTTATCAATACACAGGAAAAACATCAATAACCTCACCTAAGTTTGATTATTCCAATAGTTTCAATGGAGTTTGGTGGTGGTGGTAGTGGTGGTGACTGTAGGGGTCCATGCTTTCAGATGGTACACTTTTGTAGCGATTCATGTATTTATGAACGACATGCATTTTGATAGGGCACCATACTTAGTCTTCAAAACCACCTGTTGTGTTTATACGCCCATCCCGTCTGGCCCAACATGAATTCAAATACTGAGATCAACTCGAATCCATTTTACCAACTTACGGTACAAGCTTTAAAATGCCCCCTTATCAAAGCCGCGTAGAATCTCGAATAATCTTCGCTTTCCTTTCTCAGTACTCCGAAAGGGATTGAACGCCCTTCCTTCGGTCTCAATAAATAATTGTTTTTAACATTTCATGTGACTAGTATATTCGAAAACATGGAATAAGTGAAATGAATAAATAAAACACATCAATAGATGTGGAGAAATTAATATGAAAATAAGTTAAGAACGTTTGGGAGGCTATTTTAATCACATTGATAGAATTTGTCTTTAAGGAAAAGAGGGATAAAGATCATAGGCTTTGGAGGATGTTAATATAAATTATTTTAATTGATAGATAAACTCTATGAACAAAAAAGTTTCCCCAAGATTTACCTTCATTGTCAAACCGATCCATTTCATGTTTAGCACTTTTCATAAAAAATATGAAAATAAAAAATACGTAGTCTAACATGTTCAGAGTATGAAAGGAGTGGGTTGTGTTATAAACTGACCCAATTTTTCGCTTGGTTGCTCCCCCCCCCCCCTCCTTTAAAACTGACATTTTAGGGTAGATGAGATGACCGTGTACCCCAATCTCTCTCTCTCTCTCTCTCTCTCTCTCTCTCTCTCTCTCTCTCTCTCTCTCTCTCTCTCTCTCTCTCTTTCATTTCCCCTTTAATCTATAATGCATCCTAATGTGATCTATGGGATTGATAGAGGATCATCTTAGCTTGGCCTCAGACTTAGAGCTTCCTCAACTGTTTGGATATCCTCCCATGTACATGTGGGTCAGTCCATGTTCAAATGTGATAGGGTACGGCATGGATAATCATTATGACGATTTATAGAGACAATCATTCTGAAGTTTTGTTTTTGTTTTGTTTTTGTTTTCATTGTATACATTTGGGTCAGTCCATGTCCAACTATGATAGAGTACAGCATGGATAATCGTTATGACGATTTTTTGAGACAATCATTCTGAAGTTTTATTTTTGTTTTTTTGTTTTCTTTGGTTTGTATCAAAGTCAAACTACTGGTCAACTGAACATGCTGAATGTACTCGCTTGTATGTTTAAATGCATACCGTTTGCAGGTATATTTAAAATATTAATAATAATAATATCTTAAAATGTATTTTTATAGTTATGTGTCGTATTCGTCTATCTATATCATGTATACATGGTATAAGCATGACAAGTGAAACGTTGCAGCTTTTTTGTATTCAGGGTGGGGGGGGGGGGTGTTTCACAAAGATTCTAAGTCGAACTTAACTCTAACTTGGACTTAAATAATATGCAAAGCCATTTGTAGCCTGATAATGAAATATATTAAAAAGCGAAAATTCAAGTATTTTTGACTTTTCATAAATTCCACATCAAGAACATGAAATCTCCTTGATAATAGAAAATATGAATGATTTGTATCAACATTGTTATTCCTTTTAAAATAACTTTTATAAAATATTTTCATAGATGCTAACGGCTTTCCATAATAGTCCAGTCCAACTTAGAGATAAGTTCGACTTAGAATCTTTGTGAAACACCCCCCTGGTGTTCAAGTTTCATTTGGATATGAAACTTATAAGCTTATAGTCTCTCGAACTGAAGGTTGTGTATTAATTGGATCAAACCATGCCCACGAGGCCAATCAAGGGTTTTGAGAACTTCAACACGAACTTCAACACTTCAACGTCATCTGTATTATGATTATTATTATGTAATTAATTCGGCAAAGACAAGAACACATCCATTCAGAGCGTACAAAATCACGAATTATACGTTCATGGTAAAATATCAAATAATATGTCATGGAATCAGCTAACAAATAGGAGGGGCTTTTTGTAA
Organism: Strongylocentrotus purpuratus; assembly: GCF_000002235.5. Classification (NCBI taxonomy): domain Eukaryota; kingdom Metazoa; phylum Echinodermata; class Echinoidea; order Camarodonta; family Strongylocentrotidae; genus Strongylocentrotus; species Strongylocentrotus purpuratus. The sequence continues at coordinate 17,650,407 of NW_022145598.1, forward strand.
TGAGGGCACTGCGGCGGGGGAGGGGGGGGGGGGCTACCAGGGATATGAAAGGGTAATCTTGTCAAATGTATCGTATACATGTGTCAGGTACTCAGGGTTTGTAGTAGGCCTAGGTAGGGTGCAAATTGCCAAGTAATGACTACTAATACTGTTTTTCCTGTATACAAACCGCGTATTAACCTCCGCTATAAAGCATAAAGCTATGAAGCATACACATATGACTTACTTCATGACCCTAATATAATTATGGTAAATAAGCCTGAAATGGGTGTTAGGTGAAGGAGAATAATTATTGTTAACTTGGTCATGACAAGAAAAGGGGGAGTGACAGATTTGTATTTACAGATTCTGTCGTGCAAAAGCCTGCATAAGTTTTTTGATAATTTATTTCAGTATACTGAAAAGAAGATGAGTATCAAAGGCATGTTTGTAGAACAGTCTCATCTGTATTGTCATACAATATGTTCCACGAGTGCTAAACACGCTGAAGTAGATTGACTATGTATAATCAAGTACATAAACAAAACATTTTTAGGACAATCTATGAATGTTTCGGTTTCTCAGCTTCGCAATGGTTTAACAACTGAAAATTATTGTCGTTGGTGATATGAATCGTTAAAAATGGAATATCATAACGAAAGACTTAAAATGAATTAACATGGCCGAGTGTAAAACAGGGGAGGAGAGAGGAACAAAACCACTCACTATTCATTTGGAAAAGTCGGCAGAAGAAGAGAATCTGACGCTGCTTCGTGTTTTAAAAAGGATCTCGACAAAGGGAACAGTTCGATTACTTATCTTTTCTTTCTGTAATTTTATTCACATACTCTGACCCTTGACCTATGACCTTTCCAGAACTGCAAAGGCTTGTTATGATTTAAAGGCATCGTTTAACAATGTTAAATCTGAGATGCAAGGCCCTACGTGTTATCAGTGTCTGTGATATGTTGTTATATTGAAGCCCTTAAAAAAAATGCGCTTCAAAACGGTCAAGAAGTGCCTCAAAAAGCAAAAGTCTTTGACGGACCGGTTTTACCATACTCATTTTCCCCAATAGACTGTAGTGTTATGAAAACCGTTAGAAAAACGCAAAACTTGATTTCGATTTCCAATCATAAATATCTAGATAATTAGACAGGCGATCGGCTTGTAAAAGTCACGAGGTTCCTGACTGACCTAAAGGTTTGTAATTATTATTGCAGCATGAGATATATCCAGGATTTTGTTTCAGAATCTGAGACAAAGTTACCCAATCCCTTTAATGCCCCCCTCTCGGCATACAACCAATGGCACATCCCTATACCTGACCAACTGATAATACAGGCTAATTCGTAAGGGAAGCACGCCTCGGAACCTCCTTCGGCTAGTCATTTTATGTTAACACCCCCCCCCCCCCTATCCCCCCTATCCCACCCCCCCCCCCCCCCACCTCATGAAAATATCTGGAACTGTGACTGAAATGGTTTTAGGTATGTGGTCCTTCTCTCGCCAAATGATAGGCACTATTAACTTTAGAGGAATCAAGCTTGCCGTAGTAACGCCCTCTAATTATCTTTTCATTACACTTCATTAAACAAAAAATGGTTCCTGGATGTGGGGGGGGGGGGGTTAATGAATGTTCCCATACAAGGGCTCAGTTAGGAAGACAGGTGAATTTTGGGAATCTTTCAGGGGTAGCTCTGCGGGATATAATATCCTTTCTGGATTGGATGCTGTCCAAGTTCCTTCCGCTTGTTGAAAGGTCAGGCAATCCTAAAAATAGCCCTACCAAGAAATGAGACGGTGAAATGAGTGGTCAGACTGACCAGTTGACCACTCAATCATCAAATGCAGGGAAATTTATAAAACGAAATATTAATTGTTAAATAATACAATCAATTGTATATTACAATTTTCATTAAAGCCTGTCTGCACTAGTTTGGCCAGGAGGTATTAGACCTCCCAGTGTGGTCACTGACAGGTGGTTATCTAATCAAATCAGCTCTTAATTAACATAAGAAAAAAGGGGGTCATGGGGGACCAACGGGTACCGCTTCTGCATTGTTTGCTATATAGAGGGCGGAAGTAGCTACAAGTAGTGCAGTCCCGCTTAAACGAAATCAATTTAGGCACGAGCAGCTGAATAGTATGTAGATTTAAGAAGCGTCAACCTACTGCATACAGTGCAGCAACTTTCGTATAATTGTTATTGTTAATAGTGCTATATTTATCATCATGTTCCAAAAATGAAATGATGTTTAATATTCCTTTCATCCCAGGTTATGTAAAACCTTCAAATATGATTAGATTTCTTACAGACACTCAACGGATTTTAAAAATCATGTTTAAAATAATTTGTTTTGCTTTTAAAGATTTTGATTATACAAGTACATTTACTATGACGTGTTGGTCAAAAGTTTGCATTTGGGATCTGATACCATGTTTTGAGATTTTAAAATGTTTTAACCGAAACTCCTTCCTTTTTCTGATAAAGGATGACACTATGACTACATAATATCAGAAAATAACAAACAAGTTTTAAAAAAAGAAGATTACATTTGTATTTCGAATCAAATTAACATTACCACTGGCCAAGGTATCTCCAATTTCACCATGTAATGATGATCGTTATTGTAAAAAAAATGTACGTCGAATTTTCCTCGAATACAGTCCTCACCTGACACATAATTTAATTTAATGTAATTAAGGAACTTTACATAACTATCTTGATTTAAGGAGCCACGAACGAACGAACCTGAAATATGAATTCAAAGTGAAACGTTAAATACATAATTATGGAACATTGATGTTCATAATGCCCTTTTTAAAGAAGAACAGGAAACTGTTTATCTAAAATCTCGAGTCTTTGCAAAATGTAGGAAATATTAATTTCTGTGGCTGAATTGAAATAGAAAACGAGCGTCACATGTGCCAACTTCCTACGCAAAAGAATTATCTGATGCGCTAATATTAGATCTTCGCTTAGGAACAATCTATTATGATTCATTAACTACGTTTAACCCGTTTACTTCTCTTACCATGCAGTCGACAAAGGATTGTCCCTCTCTTAAGGATGACGAACTTGACTTCCAAACCATGACGTCATCAAGCTATGTCTCAACTCAACGGCGTTAAAGGACGTCATAGAGAGTTTCTCGATAGAGGGCGCGATTTTTCTCTCTTAGGTCGAGTGAATTTCAGAGGCTCCGTCATGTTTCATGGTAATGTTTTCTCACTTTCATTTCTTTCTTTCTTTCTTTTTTCTGTTAAGCATGCAGTTTAGGGGAAATTCGTCTAAAATATAGTCAGTACAAAATAATGATTGATATACAAAATTTGTTGTTAACAAACTATATTGCCGCTGAAGACACAATCAGTACCATCTTTAAAAATGTTTTCCTTTGAATCTTTTTTTAAATTCGATTTCTTATCCGGTACGTCCGGTGACTCAATTATTGTTCGTTAACGGAATTAGATGGTGCTCTCAAACTAAAATCCAAAGGAACGTATCTTGAACACTTGCTTGTTGAAGTTCTCTCTCTCTCTCTCTCTCTCTCTCTCTCTCTCTCTCTCTCTCTCTCTCTCTCTCTCTCACTCACACTCTCGTATTATGTAGACAAACCGGTAACCTCCCCCACCCCCTTCCTTTCTCTCTCTCTCTCTCTCTCTCTCTCTCTCTCTCTCTCTCTCGGTCTCCTTCATCTTGAAATTCGTGAACATGTTTGTGCACATGATTGTCAGCCCCCTCCCTCCCTCCCCCTTATAAAAATTAATGTGAGCGTATTTCGTTGATTTGTATGATGGTAAGATACTTTATCATTGCAAACTTATGCATTTTTAATTTGAAGTGGGCCAGCATACGAACTATACGATCCGACAGTAAAAATAATTGTAACCCAGAAAAGTCCCAGAGGCTCCCTTGCAGTAGAAGTTAGTAACGCAACCTGATTTTTCAAAACATCGTAATGAAAGAGGACTTGCGCTTTCCTTCTCTTCTTTCTTTCTCCTCCTCCTCCCCTTCTCATTTCTCCTTCTTTCTTCTTCTTCTTCTTCTTCTCCTCCTCTTTCTTCTTCTTCTTCTTCTTCTTCTTCTTCTCCTTCTTTTTCTTCTTCTTCTCCTCCTCTTTCTTCTTCTTCTTCTTCTTCTTCTTCTTCTTCTTCTTCTCCTCCTCTTTCTTCTTCTTCTTCTTCTTCTTCTTCTTCTTCTTCTTCTTCTTCTCCTCCTCTTTCTTCTTCTTCTTCTTCTTCTTCTTCTCCTCCTCCTCCTCCGCCTCATCATTCTTCTTCTTCTTCTTCTTCTTCTTCTTCTCCTCCTTCTTCTTCTTCTTCTTCTTCTTCTTCTTCTTCTTCTACTTCTTCTTCTTCTTCTTCTTCTTCTCCTTCTTCTTCTTCTTCTTCTTCTCCTTCTTTTTCTCCTTCTCCTTTTCCTTCTTCTTCTCCTTCTTCTTCCTATTCTCATTTTAATTCTACTTTCTTTTTCACCCAAGACATTCAAAATATGTAAAAGTCCAGGTTTGACAATAATTGCAACTCTTGCATGCAATTACTGTTCTTTAACTATATCCCCCATAACGATGACTTATACAAAGTCCCTTGATGAATTAGTGCCAATTATTATTCACCTTGTTGTCCTCTCAAACTTCGGGTAACGCCTAAATCTTTTTCCTTTGTAACATTTTTCTTTCCCTTTTTTCATGTTTGTTGGCAAACTTCCCTGCGCTTATACTCTCCCCATACAGTGGTCTACCCTGGTGTAATGGGGGAAAGGGAGAAGGGAGAAGGGGGAGGAGGAGGGGTGGATGAGGATAAATGGTGAATACGCTAAATATACGCTAGATAGATGTATAGACCAGTGGCGTAGCGTGGATGGAAACATTGAGAGGGCGTCGGCATCACTGTGGTTGGGCAACATCGTCTCACTCAAAGCGGTGTTGAGGATGAACAAAGGGTTTTCTTTATACGCTATCTTTCACCCTCTCATTTCTCTCTTGTCCTAATTTCTCATCCCCCCCCCAATTAATATAACTAGTATAATATATAGTACGCATTTTAATAGCCCCTACACCCCCCCCCCCCCCCCCTCCCAATGACTACAGTTCCCCCTAAATGGCTGGACCCATATGTCACTAATTACAGTTAGAGTTTTATGGCAGATCTCTTAGTCTAAATTTGTCTTTTCTTGTTTGCAGCCGATCTCTCCCAGTTGTTCCCCTGGATGCTGGCCATCTTCACGGTGCTCGGTCTCATCGCATGCTGTGCCTGGTTTTACAAATGCCTCAAGAAGTGCAACGATCGCTGCTCCCTCCTTCGCTCCGAGCACAATATGTCCCACAGCACACAATCATCGCGACCCGACCCGCACGACTTCTATCAGATAGGTGCCTACAGGACGTCGCGACCATCAGCAAGTGTTCACGTCGCTTCGACATCGCTCTCCACATCACTCTCGACACCGCTAGTCAATACGATGAGGGAAAGTTACGCGTACCGCGGACCTTTCGCTCTCAAGACGCACTTCGTACCGCCGTACGCGCATCTCGCCCCTCCACCGTCATACGATGAGGCGATGTCGTCACAGGGCGGCGCATCGCCCGCAGGGTTTGTAGTCAACGTCGGACAGAGCTCGACCCAACAGGAAATGTCTGATATGGGACTACAGGAAGAAGTTCACGATGATGGTGATCAGATTGTTGAGGAGGAAGATGAGATAGATGACGGAAGACAGGATGATTTAGCTCAGCTTACTGAGACGTCGAGTGGTCACAGCGATCACAGGAACAGAGAAAATAATTTATGATCATCATAATTATGTGATTGCTTATTCATGACTGTGAGTGACATTGTGATAAAAATGCCTTCATTAAAATGACGCCCCGATACTGTTAGCGCCATAACTTGTTCTCGAATCCGAGTCATTTAGGTCCTAAGACTATCTTCCTATCCATTGAGCCCAATCGCCTTCCACCTGACGAAGACTATACAGCTGGGACCCATTTCATAAAGCCTTTTTTCAATGACAAATGACAAAAATCAGTGACAAATCTGCTGATAACCAATCAGAAGCAAGGATTTCAGTAGCTTATAACAATACTGTCATTTGTCACTGATGACAAGTTTTGTGAAACGCCCCCCTGTGCACTGAAACCCCGGTCACACCCAGTGACCAAACCCAGACACCAGACAGACGACAGATCGAACACAAAAATACATTACCATGCACCAATAACTAAAGCCTCGGTCACAAAATGCCATTACGAACTGCTACGAACGCCGTACGAACGATTTTCAGACAATGGAAATTCGGGAAGACAGTGGAAAAACAAGGAGAATTCGTACGAAATTATCGTCCGTACGAACCTTTGTGAATATAGCATAAGTTTAGAGGCGGTCGGTTTGGAGTTGGAAAGGAGTCGGTTTGGCGCCTTGACGTGTATTAGTGATTTTTAATGCCTTAAGTGACATGACGTGCCTCGATCAGTGATGCAATGATAATCCCAAATAGATGACGATCTTGATGTGGATCCCTGTCGTCGACCTCGGGGATGACAGCCAGGATTCGTGTGGACATCCCTGCGTCAGAACTCACCATTTTCCTGTATGGAACTTGAAAGATGATTAGTGTCCCAGTTTAATCTGTAAACATTTAGAGATACATTTTAAATACATGCAGGTTAGAATGAAATATCCATAATCCTTTTGGAAAGGTTATGGCCGATTTGTGTGTCTTGGGGAAACACGAGGTAAATCTCACCAACAATGTAACTTCACAAATCAAATCAACACTCTTGTCTTCTTTGTTTCCTTGTTATGAATCATAAGGCTGATTAACGATATGCATTCAAACATTTTGTATCATTCTGTCACTGCTTTCACAGTGGGCGATATGAACTTGTATTTGTCTCTTTAGAAGAAGAATAATATATAGGGTAAAATTAATGGCCGTTTGGCAAACTATCAAAAGCATACAAGCTAAGAGCATAATTATAGATGTTGTTAATTACCGCAGGGTTTTACATTAAGGCCATGCACGTAAACTGGATCGCAATCAGGCTTATTCCTTTTTAATCGGGAAAGTCGGTTAATCCACGAGATGAACTTTGATGCATGAATTTATATCGCAAACTTAAACCATGGATTTACTCGCTAGGGGAAATCCATGGTTACACCATTATACTGTTGAAAATACAAGAAGGCATTACGATCATGATTATCGGTTGACAATGAGGAAACAACTATACCTTAGTCACACCGACAAGACCGACATCAGACCGACACCAGACCGACACTAGACCGACACTAGACCGACACTAGACCGACACTAGACCGACACTAGACCAAACGAAAATATTGCATTATGCCTTTGGCTAAAAATTGATCGGTTTGGAGTCGGTCGAAAGTCGCTTTGGCGGTGTGGCTAAGGTACACCCGGTTACAAACGAATTGTATATAAGCATCACCCTATCTTATTTTGAATGTGTTCTTTTGAGACCGTCTAGTTCTTATATTATTCATTCTCCAGACGAATACAATGATCATGTCCCGTTTCATAAAACTTGTTATCAATAACGAGTTACAATTACTGTGATTTTCGTGATAATTACTGAAATCGTGGCATTTGATTGGATGACAGCAAATTTGTCATAGAAATTCAGCATTTGTTATTGATAACCATTTTTATGAAACATGGCCCAGGGACACGTTTCACAAAGCCCTTTTTCAATGACAAATGACAAAAATCAGTGACAGATCTGCTGATAACCAATCAGAAGCAAGGATTTCAGTAGCTTATAACAAAAACTATCATTTGTCACTGATGACAAGTTTTGTGAAACAGGATCTAGACAAATCCTGTGGTCATGCAGTATAGATATGTTCTCCTATCTGCTAATGGTAGGCCTAATTTTGTGACGTGAAAGTATATTTCTTGTGATGTCCAGCATAATCATATAGTATGCAACTAAAATACATCTAGCTCTAAATTAATCATGTTTTTTTTTTCCTCACGAACTTGAAAAGAAAAGTCACATTAAATCTGCGAATTAATTTACATCAAAATACTTAATTATGTATTTTAAATATAGTTGTTCTTTATTTCCATTGATTGATTATATGAACGAAATGCACAATTAATTGTTGTCTATCGAGATAATATTACTGATAACTTTTAAAATGTGAATAGTTATTAAATTGTACTATAAGCCATGTATATTGCTGTAATTTTCTTGATTTTTAAAAAGAAAAACATGATAAAGGCAACGGAAGGGGGAATGGGGAGCAGGGGGAGAAGAAGATGGGGAGAAAGATGAGAAAATGAGAGGAGAGAGATCGAGATAGAGAGAGAGAGCGAGAGAGAGAGAGATAAGAGAGAGAGAGGAGAGAGAGAGAGAGAGAGAGAGAGAGAGAGAGAGAGAGAGAGAGAGAGAGAGAGAGAGAGAGAGAGAGAGAAAAGTGTAGCGAGGGTGGGTATTAAGTTTTGTTAACTCAAAGTATAGCACTATTTTATCTTCCGTTTATGCACGAGTATAAAATGGGTAGCATTTCATAATGTTTTGAATATTCAAATTGCATAAGAACACACTTAAACACAGTGCAGGAGGGCTACTGCTGGGGTATTCTAGACACTGAAGGGACTGCCCCCCCCCCCCCGCCCTACAAAAATATTCTAGCCGATCATACGTTTACAAAAACAGTTAAATGTGTTCGCATGCCCCTGGCATTAACTTCAACTGAAAAGGAATCTATAAACGTAGCAAATAAGAACCTTTTAATTATTTTGTCAGAGGATAACATATATTTATTTATTACATGTGCCCACCCCCCCCCCTCCCCCTCCTCAGCAAGGGGCTGGAATCCTGGATTTGCCATTGAACAGCAATCATCAGACATCCCTACTCTCAACCAAGTATCCTTGTGTGCCAGTGTGTGTATCGTGGTGTGTCAGTATGTGTATCATTATGAGTGAGCTTTGCTGTAATTCAGCTAATTACTGCTAATTTCCTAACCCTGTATAGACAGCCGATGATAAAGCACATTTAGACAGGCTCGTTTCAGCTCAGGCGACCATGGTTCAGCAATTAAAATGATCCTAAAATAATTCATGTGTCATGTGATATAATGTTGTGGTTTGACGTGGAAGCTGTCGTTAGTTTACCTATTTTCGTTGGTTTATTCTTCCTAACCAAAATGATTAGATTTTAAATTATCATTTGTAGTTCACGCAGTGTACAGAAGAAATATGAGGCATGGGATGAACGAATTTCAGTTTCATAACTGCTCACCCCCCCCCCCTCCTTCAAATTAACTTAAAACAAAGATTTCAATAGTCGAGGCCGTAACGTGACAATACATATTATATTAGCATACAGTCAAACCTGCTTTAGTGACCACCTATATAGAAAGACCACATTTTTTTGTTTCCCTTGAAAATGGTTTCTCATTGAAACATGTACAGAAGGAACGTGTACATAAAGACCACCTGCCTATAAAGACCACTTTTCTTGTCTCCCTTGTGTGGTCTTTATAGACAGGTTTCCCTGTAATACAAAGAGACACAGTGAATTTGCGGAAGTCACAGCAAATCATGTACACTAGCTGATGTCAAGTGGGTCAAGCCATATAGGGGCGCTGGTGTGGAGAGGGGAGGGTGTTGGGTTGGGGGGGGGGGGGGGGAGTCATCGGACTAAGATACACGTTTAACAAGATTGAAAGCGACCGAAGGGTGGGTTGCTATGTTTTCAATTTGTCTCGTTTGCAGAACAGAAACGAAAAATGTCACTTAATTGGCAAAAGATCAAAAGCATGCACGCTGAGATGTATTACTATTGATAATCCCATGTGCAACGATATAATATGGCTCTTTCTGTGGATCTTTTACGGTAAAATCACAAACTGAAATTGTAAACAACGGTTTTTCAAGCAAGTTTCTGGCTTAAAGTTTACAGTAAAAAAAAGGGGGGTGTGTCACATACCCCCCCCCCCCTCCCCCGCCACCTTCCCCATCAATGCTTCTAGTAGTATTCAAGAGCTTCACATAAATAATCATTGGTGGCAGACACGAACATTTGTTTTACTGCTTGTGAGTCCTGGGCCCCGTCATAATCATAAAGAATTGCGATTGATTCAAATCAATCGCAAATCCTCGAATCACTAATCGCAAATTTGCAGTCTCCTATTTCTTATGTATATAGCTGCGATTGAATGATATCAATCGCTAATAATTATGTTGCGATTAATTTCAACTCTTTATAAGACTGGGCCAAGGACTTGTTTAAATGTCATAATGGGGGGGGGGGGTGACATGCACCGTGCCCTGATAATCTCAAGCTGGGTATTTGAAATAAGAACTGTATCCTCACTCCTCACCTTCCTGGTGCCTTGAAATGGAAAGTTTCCTATAATCCTCTCTAGGCTAGATAGGGGGCGCTCTTCGGTCAAAACAGTTAGTGTCCCTTCTATAAAGGGACACTAAAAACAGTTAATGTGACATAACACTGATCTGTACGATGGAAAACAATTCCGTACAGATCAGTGTGACCTGGTGTGGCGTATACCAAATTTTATTCACTGGCTTGTATTTACTTCTTTATCGTGCATGGGTATAGACAGTGTTGTTGACAAATATCCTTTCTGAAATTATAATTAACCTAACAGTATAGGGGAAACTACCACAAAGGATAGAAATGCCTCAAGGGGGGGGGGGGGGAAGAAAAATGGAGGAAAATGGAAACGTGAAAAGAAAACGCAACCTCTTCTTATATACCATTCCTAATGAGACACAATGTATTTTTCGGTTTTGTTTTTGTTTCCTATTTGTTGTATATGTTTTGATGTGTGTTAAGACATTTTTGTATTTTTGTTATTGTATTTTGTTGTATTACGGTGGGACCCTGCATCTTGTGGATTGAGGAGGACCGTATTTCTCTTCTCCTGGCAGAGAACCTTAGTATTTTCCATGTATCTTCTCTGATTTCTTCCATTGATATAAAGATGGCTTATATATAATTGTCTTGCTTTGATCCATGTTTAAAGCCTCACTGTCCTACTTGTAGCTACTGGCTCCCTCTATATAGAAAACTTCCCCAATCGGTGCCTGTTGGTCCCCCATGATCCTCTTATTATTATGTTAGTTGATAGCTGAGTTAATGAGATAGCCAGTGGCGGATCCAGGGGGGGGGGGGGGCGGGGGCCCGGCCCCCCCCCCCCTTGAGAAAAAAATCATGTAAATTCACGTGATTTTTACCTTTTTAGGGGGTTGGGCCCCAAATAAACGGCCGGCGCGATTTTAAAAATTTTCGGGAGCAAAAAAAAAAAAAAAAGTTGGGCCCCCTCCCCTAAGAAATCCTGGATCCGCGCCTGGAGATAGCCACCTGTCAGTGACCTCGCTGTGTGGTCTAATCCCTACTGGCCCAGTAGTATTGACGGTCTTTAAACATCGATGACTCATGGAAGTCATAATTAAATCTCCGTCTGCCTGAAAATCAAACTAACCGAGTTTGTCCTCATTCTATTTTGGTCCTTCCATCGACACCAGGCACCGAGCGGTCTATTGTCCTTTCGATTCGCTCCAGTGAATCTTTGTTCCATAACCTTTACAAACTCGCGAAGTCATAACAAAATTGTGTCATCTGAACATTACGTTGCAATAAATCGACGAATCCGGTGTTTATAAGTCGGTTTCCACCGATGTAACACCACGGGATACGTACCATACCAGTATATACTTCCTGATTTGGTGGTATTTGGCACATAATTTAACGACGAGAGAGTACAGAGGATTGGAAACTTGTGTTGACATAAACAAAGCAGTTCACGGCTCAGCAAATATTAACAGTCTCCACATCAGTTTTGCATGGTACCTTTCGGTGGCGAGACATTCATTTTCGGTCGAGATATTGATCAACGAAGAGTATATGTACATTATCAGCGATAATATAGGCCTTCAACAAAAACCTTTCTTTCATCTCTCGGAGTATATATACCACACGAAGAGTGCGTGTATTTGTGTCAGCTGAGGGCTACACAATTATATTGGAATACTTAGGGCGTAACGTATTTGGACTGTTATCACAGGGATATCCCTGTATTTCGTCTGTTTTGGAGCAGGACCAGATCTAATCGAGAGGACTCGGTATGGCTGGATCTAGACCAGTAACACTCATCTTTCAGCTCGTTACTCTGGCTGTATCTCTTCTTCTCCATGCCAGCTATGTGGAAGCAAGTAAGTTCAAAATTATATACTAGCTTGTTTCTTTGGAAACAGTATATTAATTGTTTCTCTTTGAAAATATGGATGGTTATCAATAAAACGTAACTATAAGGATCGGAACTCGATCGTATGGGCTTGCTGTAAGGTATATCATAACGAGGAGCATATAATATACATATTCGTTAGAATGATTAATGTCCCCGATTACTCTTTTACAGAGGTTTTCTTTAATTGTATCTCGAGATTGTCCTTATCATTTGTTGTAGTATTACTGATGTATTTCTGTTTGAGGGCATATTTTTTTAAAGGCTGGGAGACTGAAATTGAATACTTGACGGAGCATAAAAGGTAAAACTTGTGATAACATTAACAGGAAAAATAGTAGAAGAGAATACATTAAATCAGGAGGTGACTCAATACTTGCACGCACATGTAACTAAATTATGTAAGATCAGTTGACGTTTTGCGCTTAAATTGATAGAGATGTTTAACTGAAATTGAAAATATATACAAATCTATGTATTAATCTAAACATCGGAAAGAAAAAATTTAACAAAAGTGCATGAAGAAGCGGAAATTATTCGTCGAATATTCGTCTTTTTAGAAGGAAATCATGAAGAGCTTCCTGGTACCTTTGTCTACACAGTACATGTAGTGGTAACATATAATCCGGAAGGGATATAAAGGGGTACGTGCGGGTATTTAATGGTTTTAATCCTCTAGTATGAATGGGTTTAATCCTCTAGTGTAAACAGGGCCAAGATGATCGACCATGTTCATTACCAAGCTGGTTCAATGTAACGCGCGTGGGTCTTTGTTCTCTTTGTCTGGTATCCACTTTTGGTAAGATGGCGATGGTGATGACGAAATAAAGGATTAAGAACTTAACAAAGGAAGAATAAGAAAAGAAGACGAGGAAGTAAAAAAGTAAAACAAGAACAAGAAGAAACAAGGAGAAAAAGAAGAAGAACAAGAAGAACAAGAAGAACAAGAACAAGAAGAAGAACAAGAAGAAAAAGAAGAAGAAGAAGAATAAGAAGAAAAAGAAGAAGAAGAAGACAGAAGGAGGAGAAGAAGAAGGAGAAGAAGAAGGAGAAGTAGAAAGAGGAGGGGAAGAGGATGTGAACAGATCACTTGAGAAGAAGGATACGTGACAGAATCAGATAGCCATATCGAATGGTAAACCATTGAGAATCATGACCCAAAACTTTCAGTGTATACATGTACTTTGGACAATGACATTGCAAATATGTAAATACAGTGTGTTTTATGCAAATGCGAAATTAAAAAAAGTTTATCGTCGGACAAATATTAGTGCGACAGTACTTCCTCATCAAGCAGACATAACAGAGTTGGTATTGAAAATAGACGCGATTTTAAAATATTATAGTTTATAATATGCATACATATATTTATATATGTCATATAAACATATATACACACATACACACACATGCAGGGGGCGCATGCCTGGCTTGGGTGTTATTGCAGTCATCTTTTACATTATATCTCGCTTTTTCATTCATAAACGACAAAAATATGGGCAGTGGGGCCTTACTGGGAGCACTAGCCTCATAATTATAGAGCCCCAAAGTCCTCTCTAGAACCGCTACTGGTTGAACAGAGAGGGTTTTTATATTACAGTGCTGTACTGTCGTAGCATAATGAATAGGCCCGAATATCAATTATTCATTTGGGAAAGATGCTAGCAAGTATATGAATAGGTATCGAGAATTAAATCACGGAACTTGAGTATTTCTCTTTCATTATTTGATTGCCTAAGTAGTCTAGCAGAAAATAAGTATAAAAGAACCACTCATATAGATCGAAGCATGGATTGTACTCGTAATCATTCCCACAGATTAAGAGAAAATGTTTCCGTCCCTACTTTTTTGTTAAGCATTATGATGACGCATATGCCTATTCAAAACTTCTCCTACATACCCCCCCCCCCCTCCCCTTCTCGCCGTAATCAGCATGCTGAACTTACCTACGACATGAAAGAGAAACTGTTCAATTAAACTAATCACCTTTTTTTATGATGACGTCTCCAAACTTATCAACATAACAATTGGTTTCTACTCATGCACACTTTATTCGCCGTATCATGTTTACATTACACGTTCTAATGAAAGGAATGACGTACGTATTCGATCTCCTCATCCATTTGCCGGTTTGATTTCCGTCAACAATGCATTTTATCGCAGTACATGTAAAATTAGGCAATTTGGGTCTTTTTGCAAGACATTCATCTGTATTTGTTGTTCTCTTCCCACATGTAGTACATGAGCCCATATAGCTTGAATTCCTTATTATATGCTGTGACACCCTTTACTACATTAAAGGTACTATGTCCCATTTGCAGGCCAAAAAAATGAAAAAGTTAAATTCCAACTGCATTTGAAAGACAATACTAATTTAGAACTTCCCTAAAAAAGGTGGGGCTTGAAAATGTCTTCAAGTGGGAAAATAACGACTATTAGTTGTCAAATCGACTTTAGGGCTATAGAGCCCAAAAGTAATAGTCTTGATTTTCAGACAATTGTACCGAATGGTCGTACGTTTTATGCTGCGCAAAGATTCAATCAGTTTAATCTTGGCCATCACAAGAAGTGGGTTATTGATGTAGACAAATGCTCATGTACCCTTTACAACTCTTTTCATGTATGTTATTACCAAAGAAGAAAAAAAAGCCAGTCAGTCACTCAATAGTGTCTGACAGTAAAGTCTAGCAAGTAAACGGGTTTCCTTGCATAATTTAGATATGAGGACACTGCTAACATTTAAATTTCACAGATAGGACATACATGACATATTCATAATTCCTGCAAAGTTCTACAGCATTTGAGGTTGGCTGCAAAAGGGACATAGTACCTTTAAACCAGTGCTGGATGGGGTGATATAGGAGCCCCTTGAGTAAAAATGTGTGATACCGTAGGTTCAAGCGCTTTACCAAAAACCAATAAGTTTTGATAACATGATCGAGGGATTTTATCCTACTGGATAGTGATCATGACACATAAACCTTATACAAGGCGAATGTCCACATGACATTGATTTGTAAACAGTACATAATGGACAGAGCTGTCTCAAACGGACGTGCCTTGTGGTAAATCAAAGGAAACGAGAGAAAACCCAGACAGATAAAACGTTTGTTACCAAACATTACAAATATAATTTCTTGAAAACAAATGAATACAATGTTCTCCTGAAACTGTTAAATGAGTAATATAAGTTAAAGTTTACATAGTGAAACGCTATGCACGTATTATATTACCGTAGGTTATTAACTCGGTGGCAATTAAACACCGGATCATATTCGAATCATGTACGTCATAGTCATTTTCGCACATTTGATTGGTGACTCACCAATAGCAGGGGTGATTAGATATTGATATTTTCTATTTTTGTTAATTTTATGACAATCATGTAATATGTTCCAATACCACCATGGCCATTGTGACAAAGAATCAATCCATTAATAATAATTATTACATTAAATTTATTTCTGTTTTTTTTTTCTTCTTTTTCTTACAGGACGTAGATCAAGCAGATACAGGTATAGAGGAAGCAGTAACAATTATGCTCCAGATACCACAGGAAAAGGTAGGGACTATATACTAGGAGGCGCGATAGCTCAGTTGGTAGAGCATTGGTCTCGTAATCAGGTGACCCGGGTTCGAAACCAAGTCGATGCACTAGTGCCCTTTCGTAAGGCATTTATTAATCCTTATTGCCCAGGTCTCTCGGAGAGGACCCTAAAGCCGTCGGTCCTCTTGCTGCTTAATGACAAGCATTTATGCTTTCTTAGCAGTCAGGTAATAATTAATAACCCCCACTGAACCAAACCAAATACAATTACTTCAGGGGAATAAAATGTTCTAGACGATTCTAGACGATACATTTCGAAATATTAATTGCGTAAACAAATTCGGCAACAGAGAAAAATAGTTAAGAGATGGATTAATTAATTAATTAATTGACAAAGTTCGGAGCATGTGCATGTCGAAATGTTACTTACGTTTCCACTGGTATTGATTTTGATGTGATGCAATATTAAGTAATCTTGAAATGCGTCCAATTATCTTTTTTAATGTATTATATCGTATGTTCATTGCTATAATGCTACTATTTAATGTAGGCAGAACAATTTATTTCAACGGCTGCTATCATACATCGTTAACTTTTTTCTCTCAACTTCTTTTTTCTTTTTCTTGACAGAGCCGTTACCATGGTGGGCTATCACCCTCATCTTCGTTGGGGGCGTTTTGGGCATTTTCTGCTGTGTCATGTTACTGAGGAAGGTCTACGAAAAGAAACGAAAGCAGAAGACCCGCGCTATGGCCGTACGTCGCAGTATCAACCTCCAGAGACGCCGCAGCTTACAGAATAACGCTACCACTGACGCCGAAAGTGGCGTTCCTCAAGGAAACTTTGAGGCACCTCCTTCGTACGAGCAATCCGCCAAGGATGACGCCCAACCGCCTGCGTACAGCAAGGATGTTAATACGGATGACGAACATGCCACGCCTCCTCCGGCTACTCAAGATGATCCGATTCCCATGGATACCACGCTACCTGCAGCCCCGCCCAGTTATGACATCGTGCAAAATGATGGAAGTGAGGTGGTAGAAGTGGGCGGGCCCGTAGCCATGGAGACGAGCACAGCAGGTGGCGGAAACTCACACGCGGATCAATAAGCGAATGTTGATGTATAAGAGTATTGTATATTATTACACAGACATAATATTGAATATATTAAGTCATGATAGCCTTTGTCTCACGAGCAAAAAGATAAAAGCCTAGACATGTGCAATGGAACCAGAAGAGGAGCTTTAAATTGTTGTGATAAAGGTTAAAGGCTGAACAACTAACGTACGTGTGAATTATGTTACAACTCAGCAGTATATACTTGTTAAATTGTCACTTTTGTACCTGTATTTGCATGCCAGATAATGCGTAACTAACACAAATATGGAAAGTTGTATAGAAAACAGTAATTCCATCTATCTGATATCTCACTCTATTTCACCGTGGAAATATTAGAGGGCATGTATACTTTCGTAAATTGGTCTCAAACTGATCGGTCATATCTAGGGACCTAGAACAATGTCCAAGATAGAAGGATATGCCTTAAACGCTTTAGGGTACCCAGTTAGTTTTGAAATGATGCGGGCGAAAGCACGTACGTAGATATATGTAGAACGTAAATGTACTGTAATTCGTAAGTCATTATTGCGTCGACTCCCCTTGAGGAGTCATGAACATGATGATAAAAGAGGACTTTCTTACATTTTCATATAAAAGTACTATTTCATATCAATACACAGTTCTAGATGCATAGTATTACAGCATTCTTTTTTAAGTAAGGAAAGTTTTAACTGTAGGCCTATTAATGTTGGCAATACAAATGAGGAGTGATTTAACATCGTCAAGCCCGGAGCTTACTTTGTACCTCAGTGAGTTTTGTATCGTGCGTTTACAGTTGATGGTAAAGTTAATTTAGATATTGTTGTACAATGTCATATACTGCTTGACTGGGTACGACATAAATTGACAAGTGCCTTTACAGTCATGCACGTACTTTGTGTTTAAGAATCACCGCCACATTTTGACACGAATTTTTGTACAATTTTGAGAATAAAAGATGATTACTATAACAAAAAAATCATGAATGCTATGGATCGGTTGCATGAAGAATAAAATGGCAGTGTAGGAAGGAAAAAAGATTGGTTATACAAATTCTTAGATATATGACGTTCATCACAAAGCTATAGATTCTATCTATCATTAATTGAGCAGAAGGCGAAGAGGATTGAAAATATGAAACAAGAATTAACTGGACATTATATGAGATGCAATGGTATTAATAGATGAGAGAGAAAGAAAGAAAGAGGAAAGTCTGAAAAGAGATATACAAATAAATATAAAGGGGAAAGAGAAGAGAGGAGAGAAGACCGACCGCGTCGTTGCAAATTGAGAAGAGAAGATTAGGCGACTTGGTAATATTGAGGGAAAAACATCAGAAAAATAGATCAAGAGAAGCAAAGTTGGGGGGGGGGGTAAGAAAGGAAGTATAGGAAAGAAAACAGATATACAGGTAAGATAAATTATGTTATACGAGAGAGAGAGAGAAAATGGAGAATGGAAGATAGAGAAAGAAATACATGGCTATAGAGAGAAGATAAAGAGGACAGCAAAGAAGAGAGAGAGAGAGAGAGAGAGAGAGAGAGAGAGAGAGAGAGAGAGAGAGAGAGAGAGGGAAAGAGAGAGATGGGAAGGAGTTACATGTCATAAGTTCCCAATTTCTAGTAAACTATTAATATTTACACGTTCAGTACATATATTACAAACATATCCATTGATCTCTATGAGATCGCAGAAACATTAGTCTATGAAGAAAATAATTTCTTCAATGAATTCCTTGGTGGATAAATCGTTGAGATCATCAAAAATTCTAGATGCATTACATATTTTTGGAGAAATATCCACCCACACACAGGTCACACAATTTCCGCTTGTTCAGACAATGCATAGCTGGTAACAATGGAAAACAACATGGAAACGATACTTTTCTTTTTATTTTGTTTGTGTACATTAGTATTTATTTCTGTCCAAATAACATATACAGAATGATGTGGGATGTACATGTATATATGTGAAATAATGACAGGACATATTTTAGTACATTTTCTCAGTAAATTTAACAATAAAATACTTTCTATACATCACACTAATTTCAAACCATCCATGACAAGTTATCTATACATATCACATGATCTCTAAAACAAAATTTAAAATTAATTTCCCATTAGAATAAGAATAATACAATATCAATGACATAAAAAGGAAAGCTGGGTTATTACCATGACAAGTCGACATAAAATAAAATAGACCCCCTTATGCATAATTCTAAAACAATAGTTTCTCAATACTCAAAAACATACCAGTTATTGCCTGGCATAGCAACAACCAATGTGTGCAAAATGAATTACATCTAAAAATCGGCCTAGAATGTATTTCTTGAAATCCTCTTGCGATTGTATTCCTGTAAACATGGTGAAAATAACATGGTGAAAACTGGACTGAATTTTACATCTTAAACACTAAGATCCTTAAAACATGGTACCTGAATAGTGAAGTTAGGTGGGTGTTGCTTATGCTAGAGTTCCTTTTACCATTGTACGTATAAATAATACATCCAAAGTCACTTCCTTATCCATATGCTTTACCTTTTTGAATATCAAATACATATTTTCAGTGATAGCAAAAGGGTAAATTTATGAATTTCATGTGACACAGTCTCAATATTGAATTCACATCAACATGATTCAAACATAATTCCTACAAGGGTGCATACATTTTAGGTAGTAAAAGATCTATCGTAGAGATACAAGTACGGTATTATTATTACAATATATGAGGATAGTTACATTTAGGTTCATGAGAGGGCAATCAACACACAGTTATAAGATTACTTTGATAAAATACTTTCATAGATAAATAAATACTAATACACTAAAAATATTAATACAATCCAACATCCCTTACATAGGTACCAAATAGATCCAGGTGAGGCCCTGAGCAAAAGCTTTCTGGGCACCGTAGCACAAAGCTTGGCAATTTATTTTTTTGATTGATTTTTATCTTTCAATCAGTACGTTGAGGTGCTTTTCATGTCATACATTAGCAGCGTGCTATTCATCAATTAACCAAACTATACAAATTCTTTATGCCTGATTTGGTAAGGGGCAATTCCACGGTAACGGAAGGACACTCAGACAAGATTTTTGAACTTCAGGTTCATACTAAAAGAACTGTTTTATTAGTATAAGATGTGAAACAGTATAGATATAATACCTATATAAGTGCCTTTAATTCTCCCAAAAAAAATTGTCATTATAGTTAAGTAGTTTAAGAATGTGCATATTAATTATCTCGGTAACGGAAGGACATAAAAATGGACATGGTTTTTCCAGTTAATTAGTGTTTATCCAAACTTTGTGAAGTTGATGAAGCTTTCCACTTGACTGAAACACATTTTGTTCCCCATAGTTTAATACATACTAATAAAACATTTCTTTTAGTATGAACCTGAAGTTCAAAAATCTTGTCTGAGTGTCCTTCCGTTACCGTGGAATTGCCCTAAGCAAACTAGAAATTTTAACCAAAAAAATCTAAATTGATTTTCATTTTTAAAAAGAATCAAATGCATTAAAAAAAATGAAGATGAATTCACTGAATAAAATAATTTCTCCTAAAAATTGGTCAAGAAATTTCTTTATGCCGGGTTTGGTAAGCAAACTAGAAATTTTAACCCCAAATATCTAAATTGATTCATTTTAAAAAGAATCAAATGCATTTTTTAAAAAAAATTAAATGAATTGACTGAATAAAAACATTTCTTCTGAAAACTGAGATTGGACAAGAAAATTGGTCAAAAAAAGCAATCTCAATATTGACTTGTTCATCCGGTCAAGTTGTATATGTAACGACCTGTTACACGTTGGATAATGATCGAGGCTAACGTCATCATAGAAAGTGAGAGACAAAATAGCAATGATAAATAGATTAATTTTGTTTACAGGTGCATACAACAGAAATTACTTTGAATAACATCGTGTAATGTTTCATTGCAAGAGTATACCATGTGACTACCGTTTCCTAATATTGCCATCCTCTACATACATTATACATGGGAAACATTCAAACCAAATTGTTACGCTACCAGCACCCAAGATTATACCGGTATTCACGATCAAAGGTGGCTAGTGGAATGTCGTGACACTAAGAGACGATTCCAGAAATAAATGCATATTCATTGAAAATCTATTAATGACATACAGGTATAATCACATCATTTTGATAGAGCTGGTAAAAAGATGTACTATGAACTTTCATTGGGCTTAAAGATAAAGTTGAATTCTGGTCATGTGATTGCACTGTGAACGAAATGGTGTGGAATCAATCAGAAAAGGTTGATCATCTAGCATACAAGTATTAGTGTGTACAGCAAGGTTCTGAAGTCATTTAGAATATTAAGGCGTTTGAAGAGCCATGCTTTTCAGGGAACATTTTTTTCTCTGATGTTCTTCCACACTGACATAATAACAATGACAATGCTCACAAATTATTTTTCACCTCTCCCCAGAACTCAACCTTCTCTTTATTACCTTTCACCCAGATATGTCAAATAAGAATACTAGATATTGCGCATTTTGGGTTCCGGACGCTTCTTATCGTGCCACTAAGTTTCGCTCAGCTTCCCTAATAACATCAGCTTCAAATTCTGGTCAAGGTTAAAGGCCTGAAAGCTCATTATAAAACCAGCATATACATGTAGATACAATATAGAATCACAACAGATAGTAAATCCAGTATTTTAATTGTTAAAGAATTTGTCCCTATTTTCACGAAGTGACGGTAGTGAATGAAAATTGCATACAATTTGCATGCAGATTTTCCTCACTGCCGCCACTTCGTGAAAATAGGAACGAATTGCTTTAAAATACTGGATTTAGGATTTAGGATTTACCCCAGCCACAGCCACAGGGTCCAATCTAAGTTTGACAGAACTATGGCAGAAGTCAGGGTCTTATGAAACATTGCCTTACCTGTCTTCAGAATACCAAAATTCATTGCTTAGCTATATGGCAAGTACTTCATTGTTTCCGTAGTCTGAACAATGTTGTATAGCAAAGATGCCTGACAAAAATTTGATAAAGAATCAGCATTCGGCTCAAGTCAGGAAGTCATGTGACTGGGCGGGGCTTATCGTGAGCGTACATTGTCCAACTGTCATGACAACTGACCTCTTCAAAATTAGTTGTTTTAAAGCCCCACTGCACTACTTATACCTACTTGCGCCCTCTATATAGTAAACAATGCCTAATCGGTGTCTGTTGGTCCCCATGATCCCCTTTTTCTTATGTTAACCGAGAGCTGATTTAATGAGATAAACACCTGTCAGTGACCTTGCAGGGAGGTATAATCCCCCTGGCCAAACTAGCGCAGAAGGGCTTTAAACTATGTCACCTTATACAATGATGTTTTATAGCCTGTACGCTCGTTTTGCTATGCAATTCTTTATACGCTTTACGTTTCTTTATACCAGTTTCATATATATTTACTAGAATCTAAACAGGTTACAGGGGTGATATTCTGAAAAATATGGTTTCTTTTATATTGGTGAAAGTATTTTAACTATCATAAAAAGTTAAAGTAAAACAAGTCATTGGTTGATTTTTTGCATGCAGCTAGCTGCCTATGCATGCCTTATTATGAATTTTGGGTTGGTTTTGTTTTTCCAGTACACCAGTTTACGGTTACATCAGTGCACATGCACAGACATGAGCACCATTTTAATTGACGAGTAAACAAAGCCAATGACCTAGAGGTCAGTGGTATTTATGCGTAAATTAAGATTGCACCCATGCAAATGATGATGTACGCGCACAACACAGCGCGCAGGCAGTGATGTCATCACAATTTGCATGGGCACAATCTTAATTTACGCATAAACCACTGACCTCTAGAGGCCCTGGTCTATGTTTCCGCAAATGGTTGCAATTAGTTCTGGTCTTCATCTAGGACTTGTGGAAAAGTGGCAATCAGTCAGTCCTTTGAGTCCTGGGACCCGTTTCTCAAAGCATTTTTTCAATGACAAATGACAAAAATCAGTGACAAATCGGATTTCAGTAGCTTATAACAAACACTGTCATTTGTCACTGATGACAAATTTTGTGAAACGGGCCGCTGGACTTCTCAACTGTTTGGATATCAGTCTTTCTTTGGATTGGTCTCTAACTCCTCCCACGCTGCATCGTCCCAGCCTCCCGCGTCGTCCCACGTATCTTCTAACGATGCGATGGGTTTCCCGCTGTTCACCTGAGCAGCCTTCGTACTCGATGACGACGACGATGACGATTTCTTACTTGATGAGGATTTGCTCGACGATGACTTGGTGGACGATTTTGTCTTGGAAGTATTCACCTTGCTACTCGAGTCCCTATATCAACATCAATTTGCAATACAATTGGAATTACCAGGGGGTGTTTCACAAAGATTCAAAGTTGAACTTAATTCTAAGTTAGACTTAAATATTATGGAGAGCCATTTGTAGCTTTAAAATAAAATTTATTCAAAAGCGAAAATTTTAGGAAGTATTTTAGACTTTTTATAAATTCCACATCAAGAACATGAAATCCTTGTTCGTAATAGAAAATATTAATGATTTGAATCAACATTTCATGCCTTTTAAAATAACTTTTACTAAATATTTTCATAGATGCAACGGCTTTCCATAATTGATAAGTTCAACTTAGGAATAAGTTCAACTTGGGATCTTTGTGAAACACCCCTTGGTGGATTCATGATCTATGTAGCTATCTCAATGTACAATTTCACTTAACACTTGCATGACATAGATGATGATTTAATCTACCGGTACATCAATTATCATCTCCTATAAGAAACACAATATTTAATACAGTTAATCTGGTATACCTGTAATCTCTGCCGAATCCTCTATTTTCTCTTTTTAATTTGATCCCTTTGCTGGAATGTTTTGCTACTTCTTTTTCATTAGATCTCTTTTCTAGGATGCTTCATGTTCCACATCCACTTTCTTTCTTATCCTACAACTTCATAAACTTATCAGTTTGCTCTTTTTTAGATTCATGTGTAACTTTGAAAGGTAAATATACAACAAGAATACTTTGTTCTTTTTTTTTCATTTTTTTTTCTCATGATTATTTTCAGAACTTAGTTTACCTCATTCTGAAGTTTTGCTTTACCTCTTTCATTTCAGATGTATATGCACACCTGTTTGTGAAAATAACGTAGCAGTTGCAGTAATAGACCTGTATTGCTAATTTGAATAAAATGCTTACCAAATAAGTCTCTAACCCCTTATCTGCCTAGTATGATTGATTGAACAAACAATGGTTTGAAACAGTCAAGATTTGTCACACATATAATGTACATGTAAGATATACTCCAAAACAATGTGGCAGTGTACTCTGTTTTCAGGGGGGGGGGGTTTCACAAAGACTAAGATTCACTTTAAGGTTGACGTAACTACATGGCAGGCCATTCTCATGCCACTGATTGCTCTCACAATTAGTCTCTCAATTATGATCTTGACTTTAGATAATATTTTTTCAAAAAAGGTAAATACTGTAGATTTGTGACCACAATTTGTACATCCCTTGAGAGACCCAATGCCAGTAAATGGTGAGAGCAAACAGATGCCATAGTTAAGTCCAACTTAAAGTCGATCTTAGTCTTTGTGAAACACTCCCCTGTTGAGAAACCCTAACCCGATAGATTAAATTCAAACTTACTCATCTCCAAAGTCAATAAGAGTTCCACCTCCTCCTCCTCCTCCGGTCCCCTCGTTACCCCATGACCCCCATCCGTCGTCCGCCGTCGCCTCTAGCTCCCTCTCCGCCTCCTCCTCCACCTTGCGATCCCTCCAGCCATCATCCACGCCCCACCCCCAGTCATCACCGTCACCCTCAGGGGTCCTGGGAGGGGTCGGGATATCGTGAAGTAAAGGCGTGTCACTCTTATTGGGGTCCATGTTTCTAATGTTCCCAATTCCAGAGCCCAATCCCAGTTTTGTTTTCCCAAATTTTCCAGATGCAATAATTTGTTGGTATGATGATTTCCATTTTGTGGCAATATTCCTCAAAGTATTTGTGATTTTTTTCAGATAATAATAAGAGCAATACAGAAGAAAATTCCCCAAAATTCCCAAATGCCAAAATAGGCAATTTCCGAATTGCATCAAAATAGCAAAACACATCACAAAAATAGCCCAAGCAATGTTTAATATCATTTTCAAAATTTTGTTAGTTTTCAGCAATTATTATGAGTGAATAGTTTGTCAGTAAGAATGATATAAACGATATAACGTTGTTGTTTTTTAATATTTGAAGTGTGCATGGATGTACAGTGGAAATTTAATTTGTATACATTAATTTTCATTGGCAATGATCATATGTATTATGAACGGAAAAACAATTTTTTGAGGATTATGAAACACATTTTTGCAGAAATGTTGTAAGAAGCGGTTGAGCATCATTATGTTGGATGTAAAGATCAGTTTGGGGAATTAATGTACATGTTTAATTCACATGTAGCATGAAATAGGCAGGGTATAAAAATATGTGGTTATTCAACCACAGTACAACAAATACATGTACATGTGTAAAATTGCATGTTTTGTATAATAAGTACAGCAAATGATGTGCGGTCACGACATTGTCATGGTTTGTTGTGGATTTGTGGGGTAGGGATAATAAATTATTTGACAATAACAGTTTGTAGGAGAAGGATAGGGATATAAGTAAGTAAACATTTGTTATGTAGTTATAAGTGATTTACATTTGAATATATGTTGTATGATAAAGGTATATGATATGCAGAAAATAAGAATATTTTTGACGGATGTGTTATTTTTTGAGTAAATGAATAGGGATAAACAGTGTAAGTAAGTAAACATTTGTTATGCAGTTATAAGTGATTTACATTTGAATATATTTGATATGATATATGATATGCGGAAGATAAGAATTTTTTGACCGGAGGCAGAGACAAGGGCCACATGTATGTGTTATGTTTTGAGTAAATGAATGTATTAGGTACCCCGTCCATGAGTTTAGCGACCATTAATAGATGAGTGAGAGGTAGAGAGGTGAGGTGGAGAGGTGGGATATATAAAGAGGGAATAAACGAAAGCACGAGGGTAAACACATTAAGCATCTAAATGTAGGCAGTGAAAGTACACACTACAATCTACTACTACTACTACAATCTACATGAATAAACAATTGGCCATCTTTGTAATATATAGAGAACCGAAGTTGTGACGTCATCAAAAATCTATATTAGGAATTTCTCAATTTTGTCTTCATTTTTCAAAAGAGCATCAAAAATAATGTCCAAATGTCGAAAGCCAATTGAATATGTTAAGTATTGGCTGAGATATGACCATCTGAATAAATAGAACTCAGTGTTATGTTGCTCTGGCTCGTAATGTTATGATGAACCAGAGCAATATGACACTGAGTTCCAATAAGACATTTATTTATTCAGATGGTCATATCTCAGCCAATACTAAACCTATTCAATTGGTTTTCAACATTTGGACATTATTTTTGATGCTCTTCTGGAAAATGAAGAAAAAAATCGAGAAATTCCAAATATAGATTTGTTATGACGTCACATTTCACCACTCTATAACCAAATTGAATACATACGGCTTTGTGAAGTGCCTCAATACAAATGATTCCATTCAGCTGTCATGGTTAATTGTATATACTAGAAGTCAGAATGCAAATTGCAAACCGTACATTACGTAAGGTAGGGCAAGCCATAATGTTTGTCCTACCTAGCAATAACCAATGTTTGCAATTCGTATTCTGCCTATGGAGGTACTATTATTCCTAGCAGTTGAATGAAATAATTTGTATCAAGGCATTTCACAAAGGCCAACATTACGAAAATGGCTTATTGCACGTCACATGTATGCTACAACAATTGCTCTACGATCAATTACTAATATCATCAAAGTCACATGTGTAACTCAAACATTGCAAACAGTCCTATACCAACCTATACATGTAACCCTAGCTTTAAGCCTAAACCTAGCCCACCGGTATAACCCAATATGTACATCTTTCATGAAATAAGAGCAAATGTTGTCAAAGCATTATACATATATGTGAGTTCACAAAATAATCTCAAAGATCTACAAAAAAATGTACATGACAAATAACATGTACCGTATCCCATCTACATGTACATTAAGAATTTAGAATTTACCCTACAATGGCCTACATTATCTTTTTGGTTAAGATGACCAAAATTCATTAAAAAATATTTTTAAATCTTTCATCGCGGTATTTTAAAAATCAATTAAATGAAAAAAGACAATTCTTCAAACTTTGGTGATATTTGTAAAAACAGAGTACCGGAAGACTTGAATACCAGTAACAATACATACATGTAATTATACGAAAGCTGTCCTCATGCATTATAATTTATAAAGGTCAAACATTTAGGCCTGAATTCACAAAGCAGGTTTCATATCTTAATCCATAGATTAACCTCCATAAGCGTAGTATGTACATGCATGTAATCAAAACTACTCATGTCCAATCGCCAATAATAAACTTATGTTTATATGCTGATGTATGCTTATTTTTTAGTTATTCTTTTTTATTAAAGGATGCAATACTAAAGTTACTTTTCATTTCAGTGTAATTAAGTCCAAATTGAGTTTTAACCATTGTTTAGAAGTTGGTTGAACCTACACCTCCTTTGTGAATTTAGGCCTTGGTTTATATAATATCACTAATATAAGAACATGTATATAATGTACTAAGTTAATAGGCCACCTACATGCACCATGCAACATACATACAAATCACTTCTACATATGATGTCAGTAATACCAATCCATGCAGTATGAATATATATGAAATTGCTATTAATGTTACAAAATGATGAACACAATCATGAAAGCATGCAAGCATGTATATGTATTTGATGGTCTACAATTCGTATGCATTGAAATGGATACTGAAGATTGTAGTCTATAGATGGATGGAAGGACGGAACAGAATAATTACATGACGTCAGCTGCTCTGACAATGACAATGCACAGGTCGACACTATATGGGCTCCAAGATGTGTTCATTATTAATAATAATAATAATAATACATTTATAAGAGCGCAGAAACTATCCAACGTTAAGTATATATTCTACTGCGCTACAAGAGCTCCTGATATACTTAGATTTACAGTTTACCGGTACTGAAAAGATGTGCTTTCAATTTTTATTTAAAGATATTCACAGATGGTGATTTTCTGACTTCAAATGGTAAGTTATTCCAGAGTTTTTAGTGAATTCACAGTAAAGGTCACGATTTTTACGGCTCGTGAAGAGTCTAGCTACATGTAGCTGTGCCTAGCTCACAGACAATTAGACTGTGATTATTTATTGCTTTGCATCACTATTTATAAAGGTAAAAAAAATATAACTGAATGAATACTGAGATTTAAACCCACAACTTCAACGTTGTATTACGCTGTCCTTACCGGTTGATGATAGGTGGGTTTGCATGATTATTATAACCCTATCACTAACCCCAACGGTTACCAAGTGCGCATGCGCAGGTTTAGCCAGCTAGCTAGTACAGTCAAACCTGTCTTTAGCGACCGCCCAAGGGAAACACAAAAAGTGGCCTTTGCAGACAGGTGGTCTTTGTAGACAGGTTCCTTTAGTACATGATTCAATAAGAAACCATTTTCAAGGGAAATAACAAATGTGGCCTTTGTAGACAGGTGGTCACTAAAGCAGGTTTGACTGTATTAATGAAAGAATCTTGGAGCCCATATAGTGTGGACCGCTGTGTCCGGAGCAGCTAAAATACATAGCCTATGCACATGTAGTATGCTGTTAGCCTAGTCTCACAGTGCAGACACTGTTACGCACAATGACAGATAAGGGTATGTGACTGCCCTGCAAGGCTAGCTTGAGGGCAGCAGACAACGATGAGGGCATGAATCAAGCATGGGTATGAGCAGTGCGGTTAGAATCTTCCCTTCATGGAATGGTTTAGTTTACCTTTCGCTTGATATCTATGCCATACATATGTTTTTTACCATTTACATATATCTCATGATGCAATATGTTGTGTATTGCAATGTTTACATTTGCCAATATAGGATGTGTACTGCAATGTATGTGATATTATTTCCATTGGTATGATGTACATTAAATGCAGTGCTCACATATCAATGTTCCTTTGTACAATGCACATACTGCAGTGTTTATATTTGTCTTTGGCATTTGTATGTATATAAATATATATATATATATATACATACCAGTGTTTATATTAACAATTGTATTCCTACTATGCACACATTGCAGTGTTCATTTTGTCATTTCCATTTGTACTCGATGCATACACAGCAGTGTTCATGCTTGTTATTTGCATTCATGTAATGCATAAAAGAGCAGTGTTTATTTGTCAATTTGCACTGTACAATATACATATTGCAGTGTTCATATTTGTCTTTTGCATTTGATAAATGCCTCACCAACTGTGTTCGTATTTGTCATCTGCATGTGATCTATGCACTTACATGTATAGCAGTGTTCATATCTGTCCTTGGCATTTGAGCTATGCACATATAGCAGTGCTCACACTTGTGATTTGCAAATAGTACAATGTACATATTGCAGTGTTCATATCTGTCTTTGGCATTTGCACTATTAGATGCATATAATTAATGCAGTGTTCATACCTGAGTTTTTCTCTCTGTGCCTTTGCTACTGGGTCTCCCATCAAAGGCGTGCCTGTTGAAGGTTTATTCATGTCATCTTCAAGACCTGGATTATCACTGAACATCTTGGTAAAATCAGTCCAGCCTTTCTGTGTATTAACAGCAACCTAGCAAGAAAAACATCAACAGATTAATTATTGTTAGCTTTTCTTTAACATCCCTCCCTCTCTCTCTATCTCTCCTCTCCTCTTCTTCTCCTCCTCCTTCTCTTCCTCTTCCTCCTCCTCCTCCTCCTCCTCCTGCCCCTCCCCCTCCCATCTTTTCTAGCTCTCTCCTCTCCTCTCCTGTCCTTTCTATCTCTCCCCTCCTCTCCTCTCCTCCTCCTCCTTTGACATCGCCCTCTCTTTCTATCTGACCTCTCCTCTTCTTCTCCTCCTCCTCCTCTTGCCCCCCCCCCCTCCTCCTCCTCCCCCTCTCTCCCCCCCCCCCCTCTCTCTCTCTCTCTCTCTCTCTCTCTCCCCTCCCCCTCCCCCTCCCCTCCTCCTCCCCCTCCCCCTCCCCCTCCCCCTCCCCCTCCCCCTCCTCCTCCTCCTCCTCCTGTCCTTTCTATCTTTACTTGTTCATTGTCAAACTGGGAAAAATGTATTCCATGGAGGTACACTTCAAAATGACCTTTCCAGTTTGGGTTAAAAATGACCAGTAATTCTTAGTTCAAACAAATTATTCAGTCCCCACGTTCTTGGTTGAGAATTGCTCCTCACACCCTAAAAGGGGTTGATATCAAGTCAAATTTTGAATAAGTGTTCGTATTTGTTACCTTTGATGCGAGACTCTTAGTTCCTGTTGATATATCAGTGAATAACGTTCCTTCATTCACCTTCTCTTTGGTAGGTTTGATCATATTCTCATTCATCTTTGCAGCATACTCCTGAGTCTGAAGAGGCAATCACAAAGAAATGCATTGAAAAATAATTCACACAAAAGGATATTGCGCAGAATTGAACGTGTGACAGTGGTGCTCAAATACAACCCTCTTGAGAAGCATCGTGACGATGATGGTGACGACGATAGCTGAGGAGATAGGCCTCACTTAATGAATGCAAAGTAATTGTGAATATGCGTACTCCATATAAGATGTCATCATGATGGCAACTTCCGACTTTCAAAGCTTTAGGTTTCAAGTTTTCAGAGAGTTGTTACTCCTCTGACAAGACACTAAATTGATTCTGATAATTGATCTTATCGTAATCTATAGCTTATAAGCTTTTCGTTGATATATAATTCACCTACTTCATTTTCCACTTCCTACATGGTCTTTCAACTTACAAATGAATTTTGACTACTGTACCTACCTGTATAGAGTACCGAAGCTGTGACATCATAAAAATCTACTTTTGGAATTTCTCAATTTTTTCTTCATTTTCCGAAAGAGCATCAAAAATAATGTCCAAATGTCGAAAACCAATTGAATTTGTGAAGTATTGGCTGAGATATTACCATCTGAATAAATAGATTTCCTATAGGAACTCAGTGTTATATTGTTCTGGCTCCTATGTTGTATACATTACATGTATGTAGTAAACTGTACATGTAATGTATGTGCAAACTTTGTGTAGCTAGCTATACAGTAACAGCAGGACAACAGAGTTGCAGCATGGTAATAAACCATCTTTTCATATTTTTTATGTACCATTGGGATTGAGGGATCATGTTAGCAACATCAATTAACACTCACTTTTTGCGATGCTGCCGAGCCAATTTTGACAGCCTGTTAAATAGAAATTAAATAAATAGATAAATATAACAAAAATTAAAGAAGAAAAAATAAAAAATAAAATTGCTCTTGAATTTAACATTTCGTAGAGAGAATCATTCTGTATCTTGTAAGCACACACACACACAAAAAATCATTATATTCCTTTATTATATGTTGGTAAGTAGCAAGATACTAATAGTTTTAATCTGCTACAGAAATATGAGATAGAACAACATTTTGTTTCCTATGAATTTGGAACACCTGCCTAACAATTACTGTAGTAGTTTCCATGGGTGTCGATACTTACGTAATACCTATTCATCAGGGGGGGATGAATGAATAGATCATCCCCCCCTGATGAATAGGTATCAGTTACGGATGGACACCCATGGTAGTTTCTTTATAATTAATAATTATAAGTCTAATCAGAACACTGCTATCAAATACAACAAAAGCACAGAAGGATCACATTTTCTCTAGAGTTGAAAACACAGTAATTACATATTTCGTTTTGTAACAGCTTAGAAGATATGAAGAGATACTTCATATGGCACAATTTAACAGGGGAGTTTCCTTTATTGTAGAAATGTTGCAAAATACAGTCAAACCTGCTTTAGTGACCACCTGTCTACAAGGACCACATTTTTTTGTTTCACTTGAAAACGTTTTTTCATTGAAACATGAACTAAAGGAACCTATCTACAAAGACCACCTGCCTACAGAGACTGAGACCACTTTTTGTGTTTACCTCAGGCGGTTGTTATAGACCGGTTTTGACTGTAGTAGATTTTGTGCATTCATGTAAGTGGCTTATAGATTTTAATTCAAATACAGTCAAAACCTGTCTTAGTGGCCACTTCTCTATAGCAGCCACCTGTCTATAAAGGCCATGCATTTTGTCTCCCTCAAGAAAGAAGTATGTATTGTATCACCTGTCTACAAGGTCATCTGTCTACAAGGTGACCTGTCTATAGTGGCCACTATTTCTGTTTCCCTTGGGTGACCTTAATATAGAGGTTTGACTGTATTTTGTTTAAATACTCACTCCTTCTTTTGTTGCTGATAAAAACTTGGATGCACCCACTGTAAATGAAGCCCAGCCCTGCAAAAAATACAAAACAAAACAAAAACAAAAAAAACTTTAAAAAGATCAGTGAATAAACTTAAAGCACATCATTGATATTGCAAAGGTAAAATAGGCCTTCCAAAATAATGACTTAATGGTATACTATATTGAAACCATAGCTTCCATTGGAGACAAGGTGGCAATAGGGGGGGGGGGGTCTTTTCCTTACCATTTTGTCTCTTTATTTCTTCTTTCTTTTCCTTCTTTTTTTCTTTTTCTCTCCCTTTCTGGGGCAAATTTTTTTTGAGGGGTGGGGGTGGGGGTGAGGAGGACAGAAGCCTTCCTAACCTCCTTTACCAGGGGGGTGTTTCACAAAGCCTTTTTTCAATGACAACAGACAAATATCAGTGACAAATTTGCTGCATGAGCTTAAGCCAGGATTTTGTTTCAGAACCTGAGACAAAGTTACCCAATCCCTTTAACCAAACTCAGAATTTAATCTACCGTAATTAACGATGTATAAACCGCACTTTTTTGCCGCCGGAAAATATTCAAAGTTGGGGTGTGTCTTATACACGGTACACAATTTTTATTTTTTTAATTTTTGTAAAGTTTTGATGTATGCCCCTCCGCCTGGCGCTATGCCTGGCAATGTCTCCCAGCTCAGTAATCGGTGTGTTGACTCACCACTGGGAAACTAGAACACTCAAATTTGTCTGTCATCTTGGTTTGAAAGTAATCTTTCTGATAGATCTCAATATGTAGTTTATAATAATAATTCCTCCAATTTTTCTTCTATTACACAGCGTACCACAAGGTTCTATCCTAGGTCCTCTACTGTTTTTTTAATTTACATTAATGATCTAACACATTCAGCTGCACCTCGCAGTTAAATGAAAGGCCTTCCCGCGTGGGTTATTTAACACGGATCTGGCTTGATGCCGACAGAGTCGGCAAAAAAAATAAAAAAATAAAAATTAATACACGAAGGCGGTTTATACACCATTAATTACGGTATCAAAGAAGCAATATTCTAACTTGAATCAAACTTACCGATGATAACGATGCCATAGCATCAGACTGGTTTTCTGTTGGCATCGGTGTGTTTCCAAATCCTGTGTATTTACCCCCCTGGCTGGGAGGTAAATTACTGTAAGGAACAAAGAAGAACAGCATTGACCCATTGAATATATTGAGCTTGACATCAACTGAGATTTTATGCCATTGCCCACCATCCAATGCATACCTAATCTTATAGGGTGGTATTCTCGAAAGCAGACAAACTTTAGTCCATGGCTTAATCCACCGACTAAGTATGGAATGCCAAGTGTCCATATGAATATATTTTTGAATAATTTGATATGTCCCTAAATAACCATGAAAACATAATTATATCATAGTTATATTGTTGTTAATCAAATGTTATTACATTTAGTGACAGATTAAATCATTCAAAAACATGTTCATATGGACACTTGGCATTCCATACTTAGTCAGTGGATTAATCCATGGACTAAAGTTAGTCTGCTTTCAAAAATACCACCCATAGAGTCTGACTATCTGTGTGTAGCTTGATTAAAATGCTTAGTTTCCTAGCATGCTTTAAATTTAAAGATGAAATCGCCAGTGAACATTGAATGCCCATGTATGATGTTACGTGCACAGAAAAAGTGATTTGGGTTTGTTTTTTTTTTAATTTTTTTTTATAATAAATCTATTCCTGTATTAGTTTG
Organism: Strongylocentrotus purpuratus; assembly: GCF_000002235.5. NCBI lineage: Eukaryota > Metazoa > Echinodermata > Echinoidea > Camarodonta > Strongylocentrotidae > Strongylocentrotus > Strongylocentrotus purpuratus. Next base: position 17,684,448 of record NW_022145598.1, read on the forward strand.
GTGCAATATATTCAAAAATAATAGAAAATGAAAAACAGTTCATGGGCAATACTTAAGAAATAATAACACAAAGTTGCTAACTATATGCATGGATTTATTTAAACTATTAATCGTATTACCTTGTGGACCTAAATCCTACCTAAAATAATACATTTTGCTCTTTACATTGACTAACGTATCAAAAGGGAAGTAAAGGGTTGCTCGACCGTAGGATTGCATGTTGAAACATTTGGGACCTGGAGAATTCCCATGCTATATTAAAGCCCCACTGTACTACTTGTAGCTACTTGCTCCCTCTATATAGAAAACAATGCCTAATTGGTGACCATTAGTCCCCCATGATCCTCTTTTTCTTATGTTAATTGAGAGCTGAGTTGATGAGATAGCCACCTGTCAGTGACCACCTTGGGTGGTCCAATCCCTCCTAGCCAAACTAGTACAGACGGCCTTTAAATGAAACGTTGTGGTAATCGTGCTCATTGCATAGAGAGTGCCCAGTATAATGAAATCAGTGATTATGAGTACTTACTCTGGACGGTTTGCATTCTCAGCCTTCTTTCTGTCAAAGTAATCTTCTTTATTTTTAGTTATCTCTGATCTGTAAGAGATGGTAAGAGAAATGGATAATATAAGCATGTAAGTATGGGGGGTGTTTCACAAAGAATAAGGTCGACTTTAAGTTGGACTTAACTATGGCAGGCCATTCATGCCACTAGTTGCTCTCACCATTGGTCTCTCAATTATGTCTTTAGATAATACTTTTTCCTTCATTAATGAATTATCAAAAAATGTAAATTCTGTAGATTTGTGACCATGATTGAGAGACCAATGCCAGTAAATAGTGAGAGCAAACAGTGGCATGAACGGCCTGCCATAGTTAAGTCCAACTTAAAGTCATTCTCAGTCTTTCTGAAACACCCCCTGGTTATACAACAACTCAGTGATCTTGATTTCTGTGTGACTGTTGTCCAAAACCTGACAGTTAACGATTAAACCGAAAAGAGAATAAACCAATACAATTTTCATAATATGGGCCTAAAATCACACTAGCAGACCAATGGTGAAGATAAAAATTACCAGCACACAATTTTCTTATTTTGCATTAATAACTTTTTCAGAAATAAATGGAACCACACAAAAATTTATTAACAATGTTATCATAATGAAGTCCCACATCTTTGAAGAGATGGTTTCAGGTTTTGGCAATGTCCATGATATGAGACATATTGAATCAAATAACATCAAAATCATAATGATAATAATAATAATAGCTACGTTTATATTGCATATGTATCAATCCTTCGGAACTAAAACCTCAGACCATGTGATCCACAGTCCAGCGACCTATCCACTAGACTTTGACACCTCTAAATATCCTGATGTAATGTAAATTACATGAAGGATACGAAACCATGTTGAACATTTATTCAAAATTGCTTTTGATGATTAACTTACTCTGTTCACATTGATGTACATTTCATATGTATTGTAATTTGCAGGTTTATTTGCATTTACCTTTCTGTCTTGTTCAATATATAATTGTTTATCATTATATTTCCTTAGTTATAGCGCTTAGAGACTTCGGTGGTAAGCGCTCTATAAGCACTGCTTTTATTATTATTATAAACAAAAAATTAAAAGATAAAAAAAGATAAAACACGATATCTTACTTTGACATTCCATACTGCATTTCCCAATCATCAGATCCGTGACCTCCACCACCTGGCTGCGCAGCACCTCCAGAGTTATACAACCCTCCTCCTCCTCCTCCTCCCCCTCCTCCCCCTCTTCCTCCTCCAAAGCTGGGTGAACTGTTGGAGTGATGTATAGAACTAGATGATGCTGCGCTGAGGTTCATCTTCTTAGCAGTGTATGGAATGTGATTGCGCGCTTTAGATGTCTCGATCGACCATGTCTCGCCATTCGCCTCTGTCAGAACCTACAGGAATGAAATAAATAAATATCAGGGGGGTGTTTCACAAAGATCCAAAGTCAAAGTTGGACTTTAAAATTATGGAGAGCCATTTGTAGCCTTGAAATAAAATATATTCAAAAGCAAAAATCTTAAGTATTTTAGACTTTTCATAAATTCAACATCAAGAACATGATTCAAATCTCTTTGATAATATATAGAAAATATGAATGATTTGATTCAACATTTTATGCCTTTTAAAATAACTTAAACAGCTTTCCATAATTGTTATGTCCAACTTAGAGATAAGTTCAACTTAGGATCTTTGTGAAGCACCCCCCCCCCCCCCCCCCCCCCCCCCCCCGGTTCTTGTCTAGCAATATGATGAAACCACATGATGAATTTAAATAAATCTAAACACAGAAATAAAGAATTTACCTTATCTCTGAAGAGTGCTGCAGCTTTACTGTTGAACTTCTCTTGAAATGACCAGTTAGGATCATAGTCTGGTTGACCTTTGATGAACTCTCTGGCTGTATTGTTACCTCCGGCCTTCATCTTCTCAAGCTCGCTGTCCTTCCATTTGTCCATCGTGATTGACCGAACAAAACTAAAGAAAACATCAACAAAACAAAAATTATGGTAATATTTTGCTCTTTACAAAGTGGGTTGTATGATATGTGTTCTGACAAATATTGCTCCTCAGCCAAACCCCTACACTAAACTAATTCTTTCCTAAACCCTGGACTCAACACTAGTCATCCTTTTTAGTATAACTTTACACCCCTTTGCAGCTCATGATTCATTTCTTTTTTACAATCATTGTATTACCTTTGTTGGTTACAAATTTCTAGATTGTAGATGTAGGGTTATTTTATGCATATCATTAATCCTTGCAATGCCACCAAGTTTATAAATGTAATATAAAATTACAATTTGATTCATTTTTTTAATGAAAGTACCCTTGTTCTTTTCTATATGTGCATTAAAAAAAAAATCATGATAGAACACAGAATGAATTTGAGAAGCCAAAACAGGATTATCTTTGTCCAAAAAATATACAAGATAAATATTTTGGAGGTTCAAAGTTCAAACTGCATTGGAAGGGTTGGTTTACCTGAGATGAACTCCAAGACCTCTGTGTTTACCAGAGCATTCTAAACAGATCCATACTCCATAGCTAACACTAGCCCACTGAGGGTTGTGTGTTCCACATTCATAACAGCTCTGTGATGAAAGATAAAGAGAAACTTCATGTTTTATAGTTACCGCATTGCAAATAAATGATAATATTCTGCTAGCAAAATCACTAAAATGATATATAGAGAACTTAAGTAAGCTATATGACAGATGATCAGATCTACATGTACATGTATAATATGAGCATGAGGGTAAAAATTCCTTTTTGTACAATTATACAGTGTACCCATATTAAGCAGACTCTAGTCAAGGGCACTTTTAAAATTTAAAGACCTGTCATTTACAACTAGGAACTAAAGATGCAATGCTCAAAATAAAAATGGCAAACATCCCAAAATATTAATTGGTATTTTCCCGTAATACAGTAGTAGGTAATGTCAGTCTTTTAAAGTTTTTTTTTTTTTAAACATGTAGTCAAATCAAATCATACAGTTTTACTTAAAACCTAAGAAGAGGAAAGAGAGGTCTTTAATCACTTAAACGAAATGAAGAAGTAGCAGAAAAAGAAGAAGGGAAAAACAAAACAACATAAGGGCAAGGTGAAAATTATGAGGGGAAGGAGAGCTGAGAGCTAGAGCTACATGTAAAGGAGGATGAAGAAAGAGGATGAAGAAAGAGAGGAAGAATAAAGGTCTACATGAAAAAGACAGAAGACAAAGAAGATGGAGGAGAAGACTATGAAGAAGAATAATAAAGAATAAGAAAGAAGAAAAAGAAGCCATAAGATAAGGAAACGTGAGAAGGAGAAGGAAAAGACAAAGGAGAATAAGAATTCAGATTCAGAAGAAGGGAGGAAGAAAAGAAGCAATAAGAAGGAGAACTGAGTATGTTGAGAAGAAGGAGAACAGAGGAGGAAGAGAAGAAAAAGAAGAAGGGATAAAGAAGAAGAAAAGGAAGAACAAGACAAGGAGAAGAATCGCAACACATGATGTAGGCAAAGAACTAGCTTGATGATAAAGAGTAAAGTTTATCATCATGACAATTGACAATAATTTTTTTTGTTAAAGTCACACACTTGGCTCCAAGGGGCAAGGCCAAGCCAAGGCAAGAGGAAAATGACCCCCCCCCCCCCCCCCCCAAAAAAAAAAAAAAAAAAAAAAATTAAAAATCAATGCACAAAGACAGGGCAAACAGTTGGGCAGTAGTTAAAGATAAGATTGTACATTAGATGAGTGAAATAGGAAGGAAACCACCTATTGCTCCGCAGCTCGCAGAGACACAGTCTGAGCCGAGAGCAGCGCTCTATGGCTCCATCGCGATCATGTCACACTTATTGATATTATTCTTTTTCCACCCATATCCTTTAGTTTTGTACAGATAAATGTAAGCATGCAGACGAATGAAAGAGTGGTTTCAAAACCACGATCAAGGCCAAGCAGTAAATTTTGAGAAACAAAGAATAAATGCGTCATTGTTTGGTTAATTTCATTGTTACTGACAGCTGCAAAAAGTTGACAGAAAAAAAAAGTGCAGTGCTCATTCACTCACTGATCACTCAGCTCAGCTCACTGTTCTTGCATGCAACAACACTGCACTGACACTGACAGTTTCAGTTTTCACTCACATCTTCGCGATCGCGTCGCCATTTCATACAAAACTATGAAGTTTGTTAAAGATCTACAAATACTCACATTATTTCCATTTTTCAGGCGTAAGTCTTTTAGAACTCTCCGTGTCCGAGGGCTCGCCATATTTAACCTTGTGAACGATTAATTATTATCAACTTGATTTTATTTTCGTGATAATCTGTCAACACAACCGGCGTATACGGTATACGTGGATGAATGAAAAAGACATATGCACGTTTGTGTGGAGATAATTTCGCTTCAACTACTGCTGAACACTGTAAAGAATTGTTATCAGTCTTTATTCTGCTGTATTTATAGTCTTAGTACAATGCTTATTTAGAATAACAAATCAATTAAATTCACTTAGTTTTCCTCTTTCAATTTTTCATATTTACAATGATGGTTCATTTTTTTCAAATTCACATATAAATATACATATGATTGTACATTACAATATATGTAAAAAAAAAAAACAACATGAAATTGAAAGGGAAGGAGGGCCGACTAATAAACAGAGCCTTGTAGGTGCCGGGTGTAGCTATATAGCCCGCCTGTATCGGCCTATCACTGTATCAGTGAATTATTATTTTATCAGGACAAAAAACACAACAATGACAATATATGATTCAGTAATACAAAAGTCATTTTCAAACGCAAAACAATGATAAATACATGCATAAATCAAGAGATAACCTTTGATTATTTAAAAATGAAGAACAAAGAATACTTAGAATAAGTACATCTTAGAACCAGTTTTGATGGATTTAAACTTTTCAGATTATTCCTTTTCTTTAAAATTTGACAGTTTTTATTGATGGTTTTATGCAGCGTTTTATTTTCTTCATTTTATTTTTTATCAAGTTATATACAATCAATAGGCACGTAGCCACAGGGGGAGGGGGCGGGCGGGCACCAGGGGGGGGGGGGGCACGTGGCCCCCAAACAAATTTTCCAAGATCGGTTGAACTCCCTCCCCAGGACGTCGATCAATTACATGCAGGCCTATGTGCCCCCCCCCCCCCCAAAAAAAAAAAAAAAAAAACAACAACAACAAACAAACATCAAACTCTGGCTACGTACGGGCCCTGCCCTTACGCTTTTTTCAACACCTGGGGGGTGTTTCACAAAGATCCTAAGTTGAACTTATCTCTAAGATGGGCTTAAAAATTATGGAGAGCCATTAGCATCTTTGAAAAATATTTTGTAAAAGTTATTTTAAAAGGCATAAAATGTTGATTCAAATTATTTATATTTTTTATTTTCAAGGAGATTTCATGTTCTTGATGTGGAATTTATGAAAAGTTTATAATTATACTTGATTTTTTGCTTTTGAATATATTTTATTTTAAGGCTACAAACTGCTCTCCATAATTTTTAAGTCCTAGTTAGAGTTGAGTTTGACTTAGGATCTTTGTGAAACACCCCCATAGCCCCTTAACCGTTTAGAAAGCATTGCCGTATAAAAGACTCAGAAGAGATAGAGAAAGATAGAGATAAGGAAAGAGAGAGAGAGAGAGAGAGAGCTAGAGAGAGAGAGAGAGAGAGAGAGAGAGAGAGAGAGGGAAAGAGAGAAATTAAGTTAGAGAGAGAGAGACGGAAAGGTATCGCAAGGAAAGAATCCATTGACAAACAACCAAACAGAAATAGGCCTCGATCCATAATGTGATTTCTCTGAATCTAGCTAAATCAGTGTTATATTCCTTTTTAAGATAATTGTTTCTAACATGGGCTTAATTAAAGGGAGATCGAGTGGAGAATGGATAAGATTGGTAAAAGAGGAGCAGAGAAGACAATTTTCTTTAGATGAGAAGATTAGAAGAAGTACATGTACAGCACGCGGTCTTCCTTTCTTCTTCTTCTTCTTCTTCTTCTTCTTCTTCTTCGATCTTCTTCTTCTTTTTCTTCCTCTTCTTTTTCTTTTTCTTCTTGTTAAATCTTAGCATTATTATTATCATTGTTATTATAATTGTAATTCATTATTATTATTTTTATTATTATTAATATTATTATTATTATCATTTTAGTATTATTGTTATTAATATGGTAATAGTGGTGACGACGTGGTAATGACAAGGGTAATTATAACAATTAGGCCTATATTTGAGTCACAATGACTGTAATAATGATGACAGGAAAAAAACGTTCCTTTCTTTAATCATGACGCTTGATCAATAAATCGTAAGTCCTAATGAAGACCTAATATTAAAATACAAATATAAATTAAATCGTCTTATTCTTGAATTACTCCAGCGAAGAAATCACCCATATCCCATATAAGGAATCGGTCGGTTACTGCAGTAATTAGTCAAAATCTTAGCGTTACCAATTTTGTTGACATTTTCAAAGAAATTTCAATTTTGAAAAGAATGATATAAACATCTTACTGAAAAATATACAAATTAATTATATAACATACATAATGATAATGTATTTTCACAACAGTTAAGTTACGTATATCAACCATTTATCAAATTCATAGAACATAGCTTTCTTACGGACTGACCAAAACTTGACCTTTTATGTCATTCCGTAGCAATGCATACAATTCGGTAGTCATCATAAATTTGATGAGTGCAGTGGCGTACGCAGGATTTTTTCAAGGGGAGGGTTTTCAAATCGGGCCCAAAATTTCGCAACGACTCAGCCAGCCGCTGAATAAGCGGGGGGGGGGGGGGGGTGGGGGGTGGGGGGATGGGGGGTAAGAGGACACTTTTTTTTTTTTTGGTCTCGAAATTTGAAAATTCGACATTTTGTCCAGTTGGGGGGGGGGGGGGTAAGGTCACCTTTTTAAGGTCACCCATTGGCAATTTTTTTTTTTTTTTCTTCTTATTAAAAAAAAAAAAAAAAAAAAAATCAAAAGGGGAGGGTTTTCCAAAATAACATACAAAAAACATACACATAAAAAAAACTCGAGGGGGGGGGGGGGGGGGTTTAACCCTAGAACCACCCCCTGCGTACGCGCCTGGATGAGTGGTTGATAGCAAATCCAAATGTGAAAGTAGGCCTACCTCATCATAAGTAATACATCATATCGCAAATTATTATTGAGCATCACTATCCTGGCTGTGTAGTAAAAGCTGTGCTTTTGATTCTCAACTTTTCAAACACCACTGTACAAAACTCAACTAATTTCACTCCAAATCGGTACTTTAGTGACAATTGATGACAACTAAATAGCAGTAAAATACATTTTTTTTAACTTACTGATGTTAAAAAGAATAATTTAAAAATTCAAATTGTAAGTTAGTGTCAAACTTTGCTTACAGCTGCATCGACATAATTGTGTACAGTCTATGCGATTTTGTGTGGTGTGTATATTTGTGTATGGGTATAATAATACCTGTCTTACAGCAAGCATGCAGTGCTAAAGGTCAATACGCATTAGCATTGACTCTCTATGCTTTGCTGGAGTGGTCTGACTGTAAATAACCCCTCTAATTCCTCGTGAAATTAAAAGAAAAACACAAATCGGGATAACTCTAGGAATCAATTTAATTTGGGATAAAATAGTTAGCGTTAAAGAATATAGTTTTAATCATATGAATATGAAAATTTTGCATTGATGTGTAATAAATTAACAAGCCCACCCCCCCCCCCCTTCCCCCGAAAAAAAAGAGGAAAAAGGGGAAACAAACTTTTACAGCTTGCAACTAAGCGCCACCATACTTTCAGGAAACACAAAAGAGTCTGCTACGTACAGTGACACTCCCAGTCCCAGTACCAGTGCAGTAAGAAAAGTTCATTTGGATGTTCTTTTGATCAGTTCTAAGATACATGCTAGCAAGGTAAGGTATAAAGAATCTGTTTCGCCATTATTTTTATATTCATTTTAGGTTCTAAACTAAAATCAATCAATGTTGTATTAGTAAGCATGGCATGTAACATTCCCAGTGCAGTGTCCACTCTACGCTGAGCCTGAAATTCGTGAACCGGTACGGATGCGGCATGCGGGGAGCGCGGGGACGGGACGGGCCGAGTTTAACGGTTTGCCGTTGTTCGGCCAGATAAGTCCTGATCCTGTGATAGTAGAGTATGTTTGAGTAAACTCCCAACTCCGCAAGTAACGTTCAGTAATAATAGAGTGGATGAAGCTTGTTTGATTTGTAGGTCAGGAGGCAAAATTGTTACCTATTAGTAATTTACTTACTTACTTTAGTCTTTACTTTACAAGATCCAGGATTCTTCCATGGTATACGGTACTGCTATTTGTGGAGGGAGGAGGTTGTGTAATAACATGAGACAACAGACAACACCTAGACCGGCTCATACAGAAGGCTTGCATTCTTGATTACTGTCTGTACCTAACATTATTCATTAACAGTAGATCGGGATCCAACTAAGCAAATTATGAAACTGTGATAGGCTACTAGAACCTATATTGTGAACGGGTCTCTGTCACTCAGACTCTGTCATTTCATTCTTCATCTTTTCAGATGGAGACCGATTCTGATGAAGGATATCTCGGAGCTCTCTGGCTCGTTCTTGTTGCTATACTCTGGGGAGGAACTAACCCATTCTTGAAGAGAGAGGGCGCAGGCATCGAGTCTGTGAAACAGAAGAATGCTGTCACTCAGTTCTTCTTCGAAATGAAGCATCTTTTCTTGAATTGGAAGGTAAGAAAAGTATAGTGTAGGCATGGTCAGACAACTCAGACCTAATAATACCAATAATGATGACAATAAACCATATGCATTGATCTACTTTAATTGCCTTAACGCAAACGCAAATGGTGATAGAAAGTCCCGGTACTAGTAGTGGTAGTCAAAGGTTTTTACCAATAATGATCAATCGTAAATGTTCTGATATTACCAAAACAATGAAAGCTAGTGGTGAGACCTCTCTGATTTTCACAATGATAACATTTTTAGTTCTATCAATCTAACATTATCCCTCAACCCTTCTGCTGCTGACATCATATATTGAAGGAATTAATACAATTGTTTTCTCACAAGATATTTTTTAAGGCTTGTCCACAAAAAATCACTCACACAGAGATCCTACCAAGACTACAAAGTTGTTGAGGGACATCTTTTTCCATAAATAATCCAGGTCTGACCTATGACAACATTTTCCAATGTAATTTCCATTTTGGGAACAATTTATCGTTAGAGTAATCATTTTGTTGAGAACTGACCAGCCCCTAATTCATGCTAACAGTATATATGGTTTGCTGTGTTGGTTCCAAGACTGGAGTTAAGAATTCATATCAAAATTTTATTTTTTATTTTTGTCTTTGTTTTTAATTTTGTTGTTTTTGTCTTTGTTCTTTTTTTCTCATCCAGTATCTGTTGGCTTTTCTGATCAATCAAAGTGGATCTGTTGTCTATTACCTCACTCTCGCTTCAGCAGGTATGTATATAACGATAATAATAATAATATAATTGTGATGGTGTCTTCTATAGTGCACATGTCCCATTTAATTTGCTGGTCAGAGAATTTTAAGAGAATAGGGGGCTGCAATCTAAAAGCTCCGCTTTTCAGCAGTCCCCTCCATGACCAACCTGTTTTATATGCCTGTTGTACACTGTGGAACAATTACATATGTATTGTTAAGTCTCATTGTTTTACTATGTACAATGCAATCCCATGTACTTTATCTTATTTTGTTGGAAATGGAAATAAATGAAACGAAGACTATATGTTAGAACTTTTGCTTATTATTTCTTATATTTTGCAGACCTATCTTTGGTAGCCCCTGTAACAAACTCACTGACGTTCATCATCACAACACTGACTGGCAAGATGTTAGGGGAGAGAATAGGTGGAACAGGTAAGTCTTCTTAAAGGCATCGTTTAACAATGTTAAATATGAGAGGCATTGTCCTACACGTTATCAGTGTCTCTGATATGGTGTAATATTGAAGCCCTAAAAAAATTACGCTTCAAAATGATCATGAAGCGCCTCATAAGAGTAAAAGTCTTTGAGTGACTGGTTTTACCATACTTAATTTCCCTAATAGGCTGTAGTGTTATAAAATCTGTTTAGGAAAACAAAATATGAAATTTTGATTTCCAATCATAAATATCTTGATACTGTAATCGGACAGGCGATCGGCTTTTAAAAGGCATGGGGTTCCTGACTGACCTAAAGGTTTATAATTATCATTGCAGCATGAGCTAAATCCAGGACTAAGACTAAGTGAATTTCTTTTTAATTAGATGATTCCAAAACCTCAAGGCAGGCGCGTACGCAGGGGGGTTGTTTGGGGGGTTAAACCCCCCCCCCCCTTTGGTATTTTAATGTGTATAAACCCCCCTAAAAAAAAAAAATACCCCCTTTGGGATTTTTTTTTTGTTTTTTTGTTTTTTTGTTTAATAATAAAAAATAAAATTATAAAAAATTCACTTGGCTGACCTAAAAAAGGTGACCTTACCCCCCCCCCAATGAAGCAAAATGTCAAATTTCGAGACCCCCCCCCCCCAAAAAAAAAGTGTCCTCTTACCCCCGCCCCCCCCCCCCCCCCCCTCCCCGCTTATTCAGCGGCTGGCTGAGTCGATGCGAAATTTTCAGCCTGATTTAAAAATGTTAAACCCCCCCCCCCCCACCCTTGAAAAAATCCTGTGTACGCGCCTGCCTCAAGGTATGTACATCATTTTCTTAAAGTCTGTCAATTATCCTGAATTTCTGAGATGATTCAAACCTTCACCATCACCTGTATTTTATTTTTATTTTTTTCTGCTACAGAAACGTACATTGGAATGGGTCTGGTGATAGCTGGAGTGACACTCTGCTTAATGGATAAGACCTGAGATATTCTGATGATCCAGATCCAGACAGTACATGCTGTTTAAAAGTCAAAAATTTGGATGCTGTTGGTGGTATCGTAGTCACGTGGTGTGACTGGAGATGTGAAGGTTGTGGGTTCAATTCCCAGCAAGCTCTCCCTGCCTGCAATGAAGGCCTCGCAATAGGCTTGGTCCTAGTCAGCCCTTTTACGGAGTTGATCCGTTTTGCTTCTTCATATTATAGGGGGGACATGTACTGTTCTTTCTTTTACGCTGATTAAGTAATTCGTCAGATAATAAAGAATAAAATATGGAATCTGAAGAAAGTTCTTAAGTCTCATTTTTCTGGCTTTCATTGTATCTGTTGTGTCTCAATTCAGTATGAAAATTAATCATGCCATGTCCAGGGTCAGGTTACTCTTATCTCAGGGCGTACATGCGATAGTTTTAAAAACAGTTGAACTTTTGGTCTGAATCAACACCTCTCGGTGAGAGATTATTAGTATAGAATAAGTAAGGAAAGAGAGAGAGAGACAGAGAAAGAGAAAGAGAAGGGGATGGGAGAGAGACTGGGGAAATTGACCAGCTAAAATGATAGAAAGAGATGACAAAAGTTTAACATATGTCTAGTAAATGGTTGTCTTTGAACATCTTTGAAGTTGGGTCCAGGAGGAAGAGGAGAGAAGAAAAAAAAATCATACATACGATTCCAGAAACCTTTCAAGTTCCAAGAATAACAGCAAAGAAAGGACAACCATGACAAAACTTAGCTGAAAACATGCGGAAAAGGAACGTCCCTCACTGAGTGATTGGGCACTTATATTTCCATCATGACCCAAACTTTTAGAATATGTAACAGGAGCTGAACAAAATAAACTTTAAACACTGGTATCTGTTTTTAGTTTTTAATGCAGAGGGAAACAAAATGTTTCTGTTTCAATTATAGTACAAAGCATTACATATTGAAAAGAATTCCATATAAAAGTACTTGTAAAATAGTGATAGAATATAGTTTACAAATATCTACTAGTGACAGTATGAGGATAATGTACTGGGTAATATTTATACAGTGTTTCGTTAAAAAGCTTCTGGCTACATCTACAATGGAATGAAGATATTGATTCTTTCTGTGAAAGGCATTTTATCCATATATATATATATATATGTAATTACATGATTTAATAACATACACAGTCTAGTTACAATGAGTTAGATAGTCCCATACAGTGTTTTTCCTGTTCTTTGTATTATATACATGTGTTTGTTTCTTTACACACGTAAATCCATCTACACGTACATGTACATGGTCGCATCACACTGTGCAGCATTCCAATGCAATGTGAAACGGACTGGAGAAAATGTTTAAGCCTTGATGAACCATTATTGTAACTATATACAGCAAAAAAATTAAAAAATTTAAGAGAGTGTGTCAAACATAGGCTTTCTTGAACTCACATTTGAACGGAATTTCTGGAGAAATCGTACCAGACTTTTGAAAAGTACTGGAAAAAATTGGAACAGACTTTTGAAAAGTACTGGAAAAATCCTACTAGACTTTTGTTAAGTACTGGACAAATTGGAACAGACTTTTGAAAAGTACTAGAGATATTGTTTTAATCATCTTGGGTATCGATGTCGTTTGCTGACTCTATTTTTTCTCTTGAACACACCTTAAACAAACCCACCAAATGATATAACTAATATGCCTAAAGTTCTACACAGTCTTGAATTCTGTGACACTGTATGATGTGACAGATTGAATTAACCCATTAATTACCGGAGCCGGATAGTCCATGGAAAGCTTATGGGAACAAGAGAATTCAGCAGGAAAAGGATTAACAAGATAACAAACATGATTGATCAACATACATGAAATATTAGTTTAGATAATGTCATAATCATGTTTCTGGATTATACATCTATTCTCTCTGCATTCTAAAAAATAAACCATCATTTCTTTCCCTCAACAACTGCCAAGCTCATATTATTTTAAGTTTTATACATACATAAAAATATCTGAAGTACATTTTCATTTATTTACAAGCATCAATGTAGAATGTGAATCATTTATACTCTTCATCTCGTACCTGATACCCCAAAAAAAGATTTTTATTCTAAAATGGAAAAAACAATGTTTTGGTCTAATTTCCGACAAATTATAATTGGTACATGTACACATGTATGTCCTTGCTTCTAATTGCTGCTAGAGACAAAAGACAAAAAGTTCTATTTTGTGAATATTGGAAATTGACCTGGTATGTCACACAATACGATATAAAAATGGTAAAGTATTAAATATGTGAGGTAACGGTATGTTTTAAGCTTTATTTATACTGCAATTTGATGGCTTTCTGTTTCATTTTTTTTAAATGCCTTGTTTACCATTTCATATTTAGCCTTGAGGGTTACTTTATTATGAAAATGGGGGGGGGGGGGATTCAGAAAATCTTCTGACCAACATGCACACACATACAGAAAGGTTCAAAAGTTTGAAAAGAAGGGCACATTTAGGGGCTGGTGCAGGGACACAGGAGATTTGTCCCCCCCCCCCCCCCTCCCCCCCTGAAAACAAAAGGAAGTTACACTGCCACTCTGGGTTTCAGCATACAACTTGTCATTCACATACATGTAGTATACAACCTGCTATCCTATATTTTACATCTCACAATTTGGCAAGAGAAACTTTTTCAAGAGGGATAGAGGATTTTGGAACAAGGCCTAACTGTACACTGACACGATGTCTACAACATCATTCCTACACATCAGTAAGTGTTTGTACAATATTTTCTGGTACACATTGAATTGATTAGGCTACCGGTAGATAAATACAAAAGAACCGTATTATTTTGCTAACAAACAATTGCCCTGTTCAAAGTATGTTTATAAGTTATGTAATGTTTTAAAAATCACATGGAAGCAAATTTTGAAGAAAAAATCCTGATTATAGTTAATTATTGTTACTCTCCATAGCTATTGGTTTTATTTACACAAATATGATTAGATAATATTCAATTGTAATCAGTGATATTTTATGAAGTGTGTTATATTTACATTACGTATGTCTGGCTAAAAGATGACTAAAACCTCACGTATCACTATTAATTAGTACATACACTTGGATACATGTTTTTGGTTAAAAAAATTACTAAGAGAACAGCACATTCCATATGAAATTCACCTGCATTGAAAACACCTTTTCACCTTACATGTAACAACTATCTAAAAGTCTGATTTCTTGAATATCCATGAAATAGATGAAGCAAATAATTTATAGAATTATTGGAAAACATGAAATTTAGAACAGAAAGAAAATAAAGATGGAATTTAAAAAATATATATAGTAGAAAATCTAAAATAAAATAAAAATGTTAAACAGAATTTCACAACCGAACTGTGTCACAATGTTTTAAATCAGGTTGAGTTATATTCAAAGACTCTCAATGACATCACAAGGTCAAATCTACTAATCATTGTGACATCACAAGGTCAAATCTAATCATTGTGACATCACAAGGTCAAATCTAATCATTGTGACATCACTCGACTTCTATGTCAAACATATCTAGCAGATGTACTTGCAATGTGAGTACCGTGTAATAAAATGTATGTGCATAGGTATATCTACACCATCGTTGATTATCAAAAAATGCACCATTGATGTCTAATATTCCACATAAAATAAAACGCACTGTACAAAGATCTTTATAGAAAGCTCTAAGTACTTAGAAATCAATGAAAATAGACAAATAGAAGCAAAGATTTAATATATACAGTACATGTAGGTACATAGAACGAAGGTCAAAGATCAAAGGTCTCTTCCCTTTGGAACTACTATTCCTAAAATACAAGAGGATTTGAAATGGCACATAAGGGTGTTTATAACAACATCATACTAGTTTCATTGAACCTATCTATCAAGAAATACCTGTAACTGGCCAGAACTCTGCTAACCCCAGCGACGGGTTAAATCTCAATATAAGCCATGTTAAACACTGCAACAAACTGAACCTCAGTATAACCTTCTCTGTAAATTTTGATTTTACTGTTGATTTGGACTGTTAGAATGAGATATAATTTGGTTAAAAGTAGAGAGGAAACAAAAATCTATAAAATTTAGAAACAATGAATGGTTGCAACCTGAATTCTCAACTACAAAAATGAAATGATATAAAACTATATCACCTAAAGTAAATAAACCACTTCATAAGGCATAAAAATATGGTTTATAGAGCATTATTCTCTAGAATGGTATCCCTGTTTTTGGAACATGTTTTATACTAACTGCTACATGTACATGTATAATTATTCACCGACAGACATTCATAAAGGAGATTCAAATGAAAACCATGGGTTACCGCCCACTATGGAATACGCATGTATAAGTTGTACTTACTGAGAGTGTATTGAACACATGTACTATGCTTTAATATGGAGATAACAAACACAGGAAGCTTAAATAAATGAAGTCAAACAAATAGACATGCATGAAAATCTGAGTCAAAATTTCTACCTGATATAATACAAAAATATACAAAATAAATGTATTCCTATAATCATTTGTTCCTGCTCGTAATCTAACTTTTAATCAAAAGAAAATTGACTCTAATTGTTCCTTCCTCACATTAAACTCAGCTAATAATAAAGTTTAAGCACTGCCTAGACTTGAAAATGTCAAAGCACCTCGTTCATACATGATAGGACAAACCATCTCAAAAGTAAAAAGCAGTAGCAAGATAAAACATTTGACATGAAAATGAGAGGGAAAGTGACGCTGAAAAATTACCTGCAGGCAAAAACTCCCAAGCATAGTAATATATCTGTGTGGTATGAAATACAGAAATATAAAAGGCACTGTTCTCATGTCATTTTACGTCGCTGCAGCCCTTTAAATTTTTTTTACACAGTTTAAAATATCATGTATGAACGAGGCTTTAAACAAGTGACAGATCAAACTCGAAGCACACAAGAGGAGCAAGTAGACCCAATCTCTTTTGTTTGTTTTTACAGAACTACCTCCACATCCTAATAACCTTGTCAGAGATCTGCCCAACCTAGCAACACATATTACAGGCAACTCTATAACATCCACACAAGTAAATGCAAATGTACCAAAAGTGATTGAAAATCGAGGTAAATTCTGTGATTCGTTTTCTCTCATCCAAAAGACATGAAAGAGCTGTAGATATTTTCAACATGAACATTTCATCGCAAACATATTCGTTTTTACTTTTCATCAATTACCAAATATATGCCTGATATTCAAAATAAGCTACACTTAAAAAGCATGTAGCTACCTGTACAGATCCCTTGAAATGTTCACCACAAAGTCCTAAAAAATTACTCACATGATTGTGTTTAAAAAGTACCATAATACAGTGACTGTTTCACGTCTTAAAACTATAGTACTATCTGAAAAGAGGAAACAAAGAGAGGGAATGTATATAATTCATCGGTTATGAAATTATTCAAATCAGACGAGTATAAAAATAACTTTCTTCCATCAAACCAAGTATAAAAGGAGTACCGTTGATTACATGTTGTCTATTAGGAGCAAGAAGGACGCTAACTCATTTGATTTTAAAAACAGTTAATACCCTTTTGGCTCCAAACAGACGTTTAAAAACTCTAATGGCTCACACATACAGGTGACCGACTGATGACAAGTTTTCAATGTTACTACATACATGATAACCAGGGGTCAGTGACAGAAAGGTGTAACTCCATTTTGGCCATTTTAAGAAAAAGTGGCTTATGTGTCACTGAGCACTTGGGCCGTAAGGAGTTAAGTCTATGAGGCTGTTCACACCGGCAGAGATAGCGCGCGCTAGACCGCGCTATCTCTGCGATGTGGAAGGTACAACGTCGTTTCGGTCCGCCCAACAGCGAGCCACGGCGAGCCAAAACGGCATGCCACAGGAGCACCTCTTGGGGGTGGTCCACGAGAGAGAGCGCGGTCTAGCGCGCGCTAGAAAAAAGGGGGTGCTACGATAGACCGCGTTATCTCATTGCGGTGTGAACAGCCTCTATGTTTCACTAGCCATTGACTTCAATGGGGCGTTGAGTGGAGTTAAGTCTTTGTGTTTCTTGGAAAGCCCACATTTTTCTGAACATTTTGAATTCAAATACTAATTTTGGCAAAATATTGAGTTATGTCTTTGTGTCACTGAACCCTTGATAAGAAGGATGGGTTACTGTAAAGCCTTATACATATGAATTGGATTCAATCATTGAACATAACTTAGCAATGATTGGAAACACTACCACAGGGAAGCAAGTTAAATATCTCAATGCTTGCATAATCTATAGATGGAATACATCAATAACTCGTACCTTAACTAGCACCCTTGACCTATTGCCAAACATAGATTGCTTAGACTTTTCTATAGCTGTATGGCACGACCGGTTCTTGTGTTTTAAATCGTTGTGATTGATTCAAATTGAACATAACTTGATACCAATCATAATCTGCACTACAGAGATATGAATTTGTTATAATTTGCGATTGATTAGACTTTTCTATAGCTGTATGGCACAACTGGTTCTTGTGTTTTCACAAGGATATAAGTGAGATGAACTTCATTTCTTATCTCTTGGCATATTGGTCTATTTGTAGCATATCAATCTCAGTCTTGTCAGAGAGAGACTACAATCATTTTACTGTAACATTAAGCGCCCCTTCTTACATCAGCTATTAGCAGTTAAGACGTCTTTCTCTCCAAACCAGTTTATCTTTTAGAATGGATATGAGAGACAATAGGATCATGTCAAGATTGAGGTCTTGATCCTTAGGAGACAATGTCCGTTTAAAAGACACTCTTTGGAAACATTATCCATTAATTAAGAAGGAATGTTGTCTTTCAGTTAACAGGATGTTGATTCAAAGGAAAAGGGACTACAGGTACATCACAGAGGGTCAGGTTTCCTACACATTCTGGAAGTCATCCAGAAAGTGAAACTGTACGTGTATTCATGATTCTTTCCACAGATTGTCAAATTAAGAGACAAACTGTTGGAGCATTTTCTCCAACAGAAATCTTTCACGACACTGTCCATTCAAGAGACAATTTTCAAGACACTGTCCATTCAAGAGACAATCTTTCAAGACACTGTCCATTAATTCACGAGACAATCTCTGCCAGCTAATCGGCCTCCTTGTAGTTGGGTTTGGTCGAGACGAAGTAGTCGTGAAGGCACTTGAAGGTGGGCCTCTGCTGGGGATCTTTGTGCCAGCATTTCAACATGATCTCATAGAGAGAGTCCGGACAGTGATCCATCTTAGGCATACGATATCCGTTAGCTACATTTGTCTTTACCGGCTCCGGAGATATCATTTCTGCAACAGAAAAAAATCAACAAGTAATCAAATATATGCTCTAGACTTCTCTGATATTCACATGCTTTGTACTGTTTCTGTCAGTATAGGGTATAACTTTTTGCATAGCTCTCTACATAGAAGTCTTCAGTTTTGCTGCTTGTAAGTGTTTAATACAGCATGAATATGTTGATTAATTGAATGAGGTGATAAGTATAGCTTTCAGTAACATTATCATCATCATTATTATCATCTCAAAGTCAATATTATCTCCATTTGTAAAATGACACTACTGCAAAACGTTAACTTTTGCAAATTATTAACGACAGCGATTTTTGCCGCTGAAATTTCCTGTTGTGATACATTGATTTGCAGCATGAAATTTTCATAAATCTGGATGACGCTGGAAAAATCATGAAAGTGTCTTAAGCAAGAAAATTTTGATTTGACAAAATATCACTTCTATCACAAGTAATATTGACTGCCTTCAGGGCAATACGATATATTGCCTGAACCGAAGGTGAGGGCGATATATGACAAGTCGTATTGCCCTGAATTAGGCAGTCAATATTACTATAATTACTGGATGACGCTGGAAAAATCATGAAAGTGTCTTAAGCAAGAAAATTTTGATTTGACAAAATATCACTTCTATCACAAGTAATATTGACTGCCTTCAGGGCAATACGATATATTGCCTGAACCGAAGGTGAGGGCGATATATGACAAGTCGTATTGCCCTGAATTAGGCAGTCAATATTACTATAAGTAACCACATCAGACATCTAGAGCAAACAAGAAAATTTCAGTATCTTATACTCTTAAATTCTGTAAACTACAGTAGCCTAGCTACACTGCACAGTGTTTCCTAGCATAAAAAGTTGCAAAAACATTGTCAAACCAGCGCTGTACATCCAGCTGTGCATGACAAAATTGTAGATACACTGCAAACAGTGTGCCTTGGGTGTAATTATTACGTCACACTAGAGTGTGGCAAAGTGCGCAGGTTCTCACCCAGGTCGAAAATCCCATAGAGACCAATAGAGACCATTAGAAAAATTCTATTGGTCTCTAATGGTTTCTGTTGGAGTCTATTGGTTTCTGTTGGACCCATAGAATTGAATCCAATAGAGACCCTTCAAACCATCAGAAACCAAAAGAAACCAATAGCACCCATAGAAACCAATAGAAATAGAAACCAATAGGACCAATAGAAACCAATAGAAACCAATAAGACCAATAGAAACCGATAGAACCGATAGGACCAATAGGACCAATAGGACCAATAGGATCAATAGGACCGATAGGACCAATAGGAAACCAATGAGACCAATAGAACCCAATGGGACAAATAGAAACCAATAGTAACCAACAGCTAAATCTATTCATGCATATTCATGATTACTTTATACGTGTTCAAAGAAAATTACATTTATCATAATTTGTTAAGCAACTTATGACAATGTACATCAATTTTGTGATTTTTAGTTTCTTTTGGCAACTAATGACCAATCGATTAGATCTAGATCTATATGTTTAATCAAGTTACAATTTCATTCACGTTTTAGCAATAGATATATTGATTATAATGATTACTAACCAACAAACAATTCATGTATGTTTATTATATAAAATAGTACAAGCCTTCATTTAAAATAAAAGATATTTTTAAACTCACTTCAAATGATCTATGTGATGATGTTAATGCAATTGAGATTAGAATATACTTTTTTTGGTGGACAGTTGCTAAAGTCGGTTTTGATTTATCATTATTGATTTACCAATAGAAGCCATTGGATTATTGGTTTCAACAGGGAATTCAGAATATGGGACCATTAGAAACCCATAGAAAGATCTCTAGTGGACCAACAGGGACCCATAGAAAATATCTAATGGACCAACAGAAACCCATCATAGAAGAAAATATCTAATGGACCAACAGAAACCCATAAAAGACATGGGTGGATGCTGGTCCAATAGAAGCTTTCTGTTGGTCCATCAGCATTTCTTTCTGTGGGTTTGTGTTGGTCCAAGAGATATTTTCTAATGTTTTGTGTTGGTCCAATAGATATTTTCTAATGGTTTCTGTGGGTCCATCATTTCACTTTCCCTATTGAAACCATTAGACACCAATAGCTCTGATGGTTTCTGATGGTCCAATAGGATCGGATCCTAATGGAATTTCGACCTGGGCATACGCGTAGTAGATGCGCGATGAAATTTACAAAGGCTTTACATTATTGCCCACTAGTTTAACATGCATTTTGCCATTGACTTTTCAAATCGGGCAATAATATTTGTTCATTAGTTTACTGTATAATATTATTGACCGGCAAATTACACACAAAATCCCATTGACTTTTCAGATTGGGCAATAATATTTGTTCATTGGTTTACTGTATAATATTATTGACTGGCAAATTACACACACAATCCCATTGACTTCTGAGCGGTGAATAATATTTTTCCGCCTGTACTTTTGTTGGCTTATCCATTAAACCTTGAGGGCAAAAACATTAAAAAATTGCCCTGCTCAGATGTCTGATACGGTTAATAATAACCTATGTGATGACTCACTATCATATGGGTAACCACCATAGGTGACCATCTCTGTCAAAAGGATTCCAAACGACCAGACGTCTGATTTGATGGTGAAGCTTCCGTAAAGGGCAGCCTCCGGAGCAGTCCACCTGATTGGTAACTTGGCACCTAGGAAGAAATTAGTGGGACAATAAAGATGACATTTTTAACACATATTGTAGATCGTCTGTGTCTGGTTTTAATCGTTGTATAATTCTTCCAAGAGGTGCGCTATACCTCTTGTATGTAAAGTAAAAACTGCTTTACATGTAGCTGTACAGAAAAGACCACTAGCCTATACAGGCCATGTGCTCCAGGAGAATCAAGTCTGACAGACATGAGCACTACACAAGAACCCACTATTATAGTAGTGGTATGTTTCCCTTAAGAAGTATTTCATATGGAAACTGGTACATCAGTAAAAAGTACAATAAGACCACCTACTTATGATGTGTCTGAAGATGAAAACTCTCTGTCATCATCAGTATTTTCCCTCTTTAATACAATACAAGGGGTTACTGAGTTTCGCACTATGACACTCTCTTCAGTCTTCCTTTCCCTCTTATGCCATCAACTTCCAGATCCTACACTTTTTCACGGGTTCATCATCTTCCCTTCTCAACACATGCCCCATCCATCCATCTCAATCCACTTCTTTATCCCACTTCCACCAGTTTCTTCCAGACCCAACCTTTCCATGAGCTGTTCTGTGTTATGTATATGAAATAAGGAGAACATAACTATTTATTTAGGGTTTCAGATGTTATTATAATCCCTTGTTACTTACCTTTCTTCCCGACGTATACATCTTTTTTCATCAGCCGTGCCAGACCAAAGTCAGCGATCTTGACCACGTTACCCTCACCCACCAACACATTTTTTGCAGTCAGGTCACGATGAACAACGTTCTTCGATCCTAGATAGTCCATACCGCTTGCAATCTATGAATGAGGAAAGACAAGAGAGTAATATCTTTCTACACCAACTAAATAGTTACAAGTTTCAGGTTCTTTAATTGGCAAAGGTATAGAAACTTTTACGACAGGTTTTAGGCCATTTATATCAATTCTAATTAAACAATTTTCAATTATGAATTTAAATGCTTTTTATTATCACTTACTTACCCATCCTTCAGCCTTTATATGGTGTATACCGTAATGTTTTCAGCCTAAGAAATTGCTTTCTTTTTGAAATTCATATTAAGGTTCATAAATTAATATTATGGACTGTCTGAATACAAAATGTTGTATTTGGAGCATTTATTTGTAAATTTAATGGCACTGTACAGATTTTAACGAGATAACCATTTCCTAATTTGTTAAGAAAAGACACCAGCTCCAGTAGCTTTCTGGTAGGTCATTGAATTGCGCTAGTGTCATTAGAAGTTAGTGGTACAGGGTATTGTGAATTAACTTGAGATACAATTCATTTGGGAACTGTTGACAGTATGTCTTTAAGAAGATCTGCTATAGATTCTTGTAACTCACATGTGCACCCATATCAATGAGTGTTGTCAGCTTGGTAACCTTGCCTTTGCCCCTCTTGAGATAGGCTTGTAAGTTTCCATTTGACATCAACTTGGTCACAATGTAGATCCTGTTCTCCTGCAAGCAAAATGCAATAGTACACATTACGACAAATTAGTAATGAATAATTTCTAGACGAGCTGAAGTGCAAAGGAAAATGATATGCGAGATGTGATAAGGCAGTTGAAGTTTATGGGTCACATTACATGTAAAGAAGGCCTAGAGAATCTTGCTTTGACAGGGAAAATTGTGGGAAGAAGGAGTAGGGGGAGAAGGGGGATAGTTTGGGTGGACAGTCTGCAGAAATTGTTGGAAGAGAAAGGAGTGAAAGAACTGGGAGTGGTGCTAATACAGAAGGACTACAAGAAATGCCTATAATCATCTCTGATGGATTATTGTCCAAAAGGAAGAGGAGTGTGGTCATCTGGGATAGGAAATAATACAGGGGGGGGGGGGTAATTCTCTTGGAGAGGAGGTGGTAATTTTGGAAGTGGGTGGCAACCTTCTATAAGGGGGGTAATTATGGTAATCTATGAGAGCCGTATGGTTATGTAAAGTAGTAATAATTTTTTAATGGATTGTCTCAAATGTCTTTTGGAAATCACTTACGCTGTCTGAGCACACTGCAAAGATCTGTAAAATGCCTTTATGATGTCTGACTTTCTTCATGACGTTGGCCTCAGCCAGGAAGTCTGCTTGTGACATATTGGACCCTACCTTCAGAGTCTTGACAGCGACAGGTGTGTTACCATATACTCCTAAGTTGCAAGAGAGGGAAAAAAAGGGCCAAACGGCCCAAACAGTTGGTAACAGGATGACGATAGTTAATGGACTAAGGTTAGGGTTATAAATATATGATGCAGTGATGAAGATTAAAAAATCTGGGAACAACTGTCACTGGAGCAAATGTTTAGGAAACCAAATGTAGCAGGAATAAATGCTTAACAACCAAAATACATACAGTACCTAAGCTAGATATGAGCTCAGCTTTCGATACAGTAGATTACTCTATCCTGACTTGATATATCGTATCATATGATATCTCTCTGAACGATCTCAGTGTGTTAAAATTGGTAATTCTACCTCTGGTAAAACTACTATGAAGTATGGTGTACCCCAGGGTTTGGTAGGAGGACCACTGCTCTTTTCTCTTTATATGCAACCAATCAGCAAGATATTTCACAAACATTGTATTAGCCACCATTGATTAATACACAGATGACATCCAAATCTATCTTTCTTTTAAACCTACAATGTCTTCACTGTCATCAGCTGTTTCAAAACTTGAAACATGTCTAGAAGAACTAAAATCCTGGTTAATATCTAATGGCCTTAAGCTGAATGATGATAAATCTGAGTTGTTATTATTAGGTTCAAAGCACATGTTACGAAAGGTTGACTATCAATTGTGTCATCTCCATATTGGTAGCACTTGTATCACTCCATCAAAAACAGCTCTTAATTTGGGTGTAATATTTGTTCAGGAAATGTCCTTTGTAGTCATACACATGTTCAACAGAGTGTAAGGTATGAATTACGCAATAAGAAAGTGTTTATCTGAACCTGCGGCTGAGATCTTGATTCATGGTTTAATTGCTTCTTGTTTAGATTTTGCAAATTTGCTGTTCTGTAATCTTCCAAAAATGATGTAAAAAAACTTCAACGACTTCAAAATTCACCAATTCTGTGTTCTCTCTATTGGTTGCCAGTTGATAATAGGATTATATTTAAAATTCTGTTACAAGTACATCATTCAGTTTACTCTCTTATTTCCCCTACCTACCTGAGTAACTCTGTTTCCAAATACAATCCCACACATCTTCGCTCGTCATCAGACACGCTATTGCGATCTGGCTTTCTCGCTCATGGGTCCAAAACTCTGGAATGATCTCCCTCTACAAATACGTCAACTGTCGTCATCAGACACGCTATTGCGATCTGGCTTTCTCACTAATGGGTCCAAAACTCTGGAATGATCTCCCTCTACAAATACGTCAACTCTCTTCAAAAGAAACATGGGCGATCTGGCTTTCTCAGTCATGGGTCCAAAACTCTGGAATGATCTCCCTCTACAAATACGTCAACTGTCGTCATCAGACAGGCTATTGCGATCTGGCTTTCTCAGTCATGGGTCCAAAACTCTGGAATGATCTCCCTCTACAAATACGTCAACTGTCGTCATCAGACAGGCTATTGCGATCTGGCTTTCTCAGTCATGGGTCCAAAACTCTGGAATGATCTCCCTCTACAAATACGTCAACTTTCTTCAAAAGAAACATGGGCGATCTGGCTTTCTCAGTCATGGGTCCAAAACTCTGGAATGAACTCCCTTTACAAATCTGTCAACTGTCGTCAACAGAAACATTCAAATCACAACTGAAAACTTATTTGTTTTTTTCCTTGAATTATTGCAATATTCTAATTGACTATGTCTAGGAGAATTTCAAAATTTGTTTGTTGTTTTTTCTTTCTTATGTTTGTTACATGTATTTTTCTCTAAGCACCATGAGCACCGAAAGGCGGACCTGTGCGCTATACAAGTAGCCACTATTATTATTATCATTATTATTATAACCAATTGTTGCAGGAATCAATTTTTATATATCTACCGGTATAGATCAATTTGCACAATACTATACATTAACAAAATTAACATGAAATTGAAAGGGAAGGAGAATGTAAGCCCCCCTGTAAAAGTAAATATTATGAATTATTATTTTTATGAGAAAAAACAACAACAACAATTCAGTAATACAAAAATCACTTTTAAACGCAAAACATTGATAAATACATACATGTTTATAAAAAGAAACAATCAAAGTTGCATAAAGTCACACTACAAATTGTATTTGATTGGGGAATGCAATAGCCTAGTAACTATTCAGAAGAAAGCTTTTAAGTTTCCTTTTGAAAATTTGAATCAATTTACACTTTATAATATCATTTGAAAGAGAATTCCACAGTTTTGGACCTGTAAAAACAAATGTCTTTTGTGCAAAAGATATTTTATTTATTGGTAGATGAAAAGAGCTCGCCTGGCGAGTGAGGTAACTATGAATCGAATCATTTCTTACGAACATATCATTAAAAGGCAAAGGTAATTGTTTAGTGTTGAGCTTGTACATTAACTGTCCAAGCTGAAAAATATACAAGTCTTTAATTTTCAAAATGTTATTATTCAGAAAAAGATTATTTGTTTGTGCCCGGAAATCTGCATTATTAATAATAATAATAATAAATCTATGAACAAACCAACCGTATTAGAAGACTGATCGATAGCTTTGGCAACTGTTTGAACTAAAGAAAGTATTGCATGGGTAGTGCTACTCTTTTCTCGGAAGCCATATTGAGTATCAGAGAGGATGTTGTGCTTTTTAAAGAAACTCATGGTCCGTATGTGGACCAACTTTTCAAGGATTTTAGACCTGGGTTATAGCAATAAGCTATTACCAATTGTTGCAGGAATATATCTTTAATAACCAAATTACATACTTAAGTATGTAGTCAAAAATGATACCTACGCCATAGAGCGATTTCACAAACCAAAATAGAAGCAATTTTTCAAATTCAGGTTTAATTGTAATCCATTAACAGGTTTTCAGAATATCATGATTACAAGCTATTTTTTATAAACATGTATGACCCTTTTATCTTGACCTCATGACCCTAACATCTAATCAGTTCATTGGTTCAGCAAGATACATACATGTCCTGCGTTTGATGGCAATCTGTCCATCGGTTCTAATGATGTGATTACCAGCTATTTATGCATACATAATGAGCCCTTTGACCTTTGACCTCGTGACCCCAAAATCTAATCAATTCATTGGCTCTGCAAGATACATACATGGCCTAAGTTTGGCAGGAATCCACTGATCGGTTCTTGGGATAACGCCATCACCAGCTATTTTTGCATACATAATGAGCATTGTGACCTTTGACCTTGTGACCCCAAAATCTAATCAATTCATTGGCTCTGCAAGATACATACATGACTTAGGTTTGGCAGGAATCCATCGAATAGTTTTTGAGATAACGCGATCACGAGAACGGGACATACCTACGTATGTACGGACGGATGGACAACCCGAAAACATAATGCCTCCAGCTACATGTACTTCGTACTGAGGCATAATTGTAACAAATTAAAAATGAAACACCTACCTTTCCAGACCTCAGCACAGTGTCCTTTTCCGATTTGTTTGGTCAACCTGAGAGACTCACGAGGGATCTCCCATTTGTCCTTACCGAGACCGATGGTGTTAGGGTTCTCCTTCGGACAAGCTTCGGTCAAGATGCAGCATAGGCCGATGTTACCTGAGAGACAACAAGAGAAATGAAAAGAGAGAGCAAAGAGAAAATTAAAGGAACAGTAAACCAGACATTTTCAACCTTTCACAAATTCTGCTAGTAATGAAGAATTCACAAACGTTTTATGCCCCAAAATCCATGAGCCCGAAGTACTGTACATGTGCATAGAGTCTTTCACAAAAGGTAAAATTTCTCTGACTGGACTAATAATAATTAACTATGCAGGCTGGTCCAGACTTTCCAATAAGTCATTACACCCCCAATCAACCCCATCCAAACAGATCATCAACTTCACCAGTTCAATGGTACATGTAATAATCTCCAAGTTTGGAAGCGCTTAGTGATTCTAATAAGCGCTATATAAAAACTGAGTATTATATTATTATTATTATTATGTAGCATTAACCTGTGTAGTGTTTTTGAAGCTTCGAGTGAATTACCCCATTTCTAATTCACTACAGGATAACCCTTCAATTGCTTGCAAATAGTAGTTTTTTCTGGAAATTTTCAAAAAACCTCAAAGCCTATAAAGGTGAAACTACTGGTACATATTGATCAATACATCTACATGTACAATAGCACAGGGACATCAACTGGAGAGAGTTAACTCTATAGCTACTGCATTCTCTCCTTCCCATAGGTTTTAATACAGGGATCACCCGGTTCCTGTAGGGAATGGGTAGACCATAGTATAAGGACCTTGCTTTACTTACTCTGGTAGTGACGAACCAGCTCTGAGACCGTTGGGAAGACACTTCCTTGAAAGATGAAGAAGCCATTACCTCTGCCCTGCTGATGTATTTTGTAATGCTTGACATGATCTCCCTTCTGAGGGTCGTTATCTCTCACAGACAGCTCGAAGGTACCTGAAACAATCAGTGTTTCAATTTATTTCTTATTTTATTCATAATAGAAACAGACAAAAACTTGGCAAAAGCCTGAAGACTAAAGTTCAGATACCACAAAGATTTTCAGCTAGCATATTATTAACATACTGATGTATGTACTTAATTTAAACAATTCTTCAAATGGTCCATTTAGGAAATAAATGGGTGATTTTATATTTGCCACCGATCACGTATAAACTGGAAACTCTGTGCAATTTTCGCCCAACTCTCCATTTTATTCTTTACCACCAAAAATTTAATAAATGTCGGAATTTTCTGAATATTGGATTACGCATGCACCCTGCCCTAAATATACATGTACATTTACTATTTTACACAAATTTTTACACACCCCCTCTTAAATACACCCTCAAAAATATGTTGTTCTTCATTAAAAACCATGACAATGAAATTTACAAAATATCCAATGATAAGCAAGTGGGAGGGATGCTCATTGAACTTTAGACTGTGACATACATTTTCATGTATGTCAGTCTTTCAAATTTGAGTTACAATTTTTTTTAAATTGGTTTTTATTTATTTTTGATTGGTTTTTCAAAAATCTTCACCAATCTGAATTATAGTTTAAAGTTTTCAGGTTTACACCATGCAAAACTTAATTCTTCCAACAATCTGTTTTTACTTCTTTTTCTCTTTTTTTTTGAATTAAAACCAATTTTTATATCAAGCACTTAATGACTTAACTATTGATGATTGATTTTTGTTTTCTTACCAGGGTCTTTATCCCTTACAATGAATTGGCCTTTATTTATACCAATGGCCATCAACTTCTTCTCGGCATCCTGCCTGGAACACATTCCAAAATCCCAACTGAAAAGAAACAAAAACAATTTAATTCTTGTTCACTAATTACGTAGAGGGAAAAATTTGATAAGACGATCCTTCATTGAATTTTGATGGTATGAAATTATTCTATAATGCTTAGGCAGTTATTTGACATATATACAAGGTTGACTTGTGCGAGGTTGACAGTACTTCATCAAATCTATGTTCTTTGGCAAAGTGGATTCATGAAAATAAATGTCTTTATATTTCTACCTGACATGTTGTAGTATACTGGTCTATGTGAACCACAGATGCATAAAGTATATACACCTGTATTTGCCTTTTATACCAGAAGTCTGAAGGCATGTTGATGCAAATGGAATACTACTACGTTTGAAAGTTTGTGTGGAAAAATTGGGAATTTTCAATATGTTTCCAATTCATAGATGTTAGTGTTTTTATTTTTCTTATTTTTATTTTGTTTATTAATTTATTATTATTATTATTATTTAATACTTCAGTTCAGATTTTCATTCTTTACTGGTAAGTACTGAGGGAGGGGGGGGGGGGGGGGGGGGGGGGGGGTGCCTGGTAACATTTGTTTCAAAGTGTCAAACCAGCAAATGAGTTGATTTATAATGCAAATACTTTATGTTTCTCAAAATCTGTCGAGTCTAAGTGCAAAACTCCTTCATCATTTGATGCATTTTCAAGTTATTATACTATCAACTTATGTACCTTTCCGCTGGAAGTAATATGGAACTGGCCTCTTCTTCCTCATTTGCCATCCCTTGAATTTAGAATAAAAGAAGAAAACAGGTTTTTATTGGAACAGGCATGTATATACAAAATACATATATGTATATGTCAATATTTCGCAACCAGAGTAAGACAAACAAAAACTCAACTTTCTCAAAGTTTAGTAAATGACCCCCACCCATTTCCATTTACAATGTAGGTTATGAGATTGTTATACTTATGGCCTAAATCTCAATGGTCAATAAATAAAGTATCTCTCATGTCATTAACATTTCAATGGAACTTCATTTGCAAGAGATACAGGCAACAAAAAAACAAAAAAAAATTTTTTGCAGTGCTCTGAAGAGCAACATACCAGTAAAAAATACCAAGAACAGTTTAAAGGTAATACAAAGTTTTGGTATGGGGTCATGAATTTAGTTCAAATGAACATATTAGAAGCATATGCGGTCTTACAATATTCAGTGATCGTTGTCGCGGTTGAAATTGAGTCTAAAGTTATGAAATTATAAATAATAAACTCTTTATGTTGTATAGCTCCCTCTCAAGGTCAAGATATTAATTAGGCCCTGAAGCAATTGTTTTTGACTAAAATCAACCGATTGGCTATATTCCCATTTTGGAAATTATATATCACAACTACATATTCTGAGATTTTTATGGTTGCAGCTACAATTGTATGGCCGTGAGCGCTATTTGAAATTCATCAAATTTACCGGGAGCACTGGTAAATTTTTAATGCAGAAGTGTGTTCTTGCGGGGGCTATTTTTTTTAATGCTTATAATACATCCCCAGGAGCATCCAAATATATCA
Source organism: Strongylocentrotus purpuratus (assembly GCF_000002235.5). Classification (NCBI taxonomy): domain Eukaryota; kingdom Metazoa; phylum Echinodermata; class Echinoidea; order Camarodonta; family Strongylocentrotidae; genus Strongylocentrotus; species Strongylocentrotus purpuratus. The sequence goes on from NW_022145598.1 coordinate 17,714,829, forward strand.
AAATTGTTAAGAATCATTATATTCCACATACTAAGAATCTTGCTCTACGATTGGTCATAAGTAAATCACGTGATCAAAGATAGTTCGCCCATCATTGATGGGAGAAGCAAAAAGTTCGTTGCGCTTTGTAGATAGTACTACTATCTACAAAGGGCAACGCACTTTTACTGAAGATAAAGGTACTATCTACAAAGGGCAATGCACTTTCACTGAAGATTATCCAAAAGCGCACTAAAATAGGCGTAATTAAGCGCGCATTACCAATGAGCGCAATTAAAGCAAACACATGCGCGCACTGTACCCTCAAGGGGTTGGGTTAAACTTTTAACCTTTTTGGTGTGAATTTGGGCCTGGTGTCTTTCATGTAGATGCATACACGTCCTTTTCTTGTTGTAGTTATATTGTTTTTAGATGTGGAATATAAAGCAAATAATCACCTTTTGGTTTCAGGCGATGGCAAACTATCACTTCCTCGTCGATCAGAATGTATACGTTATCTTTCCTCAGCTTCGCTTCGGAAAGATACATGTAGCTACATCCAAATCGCCTCGGAAGTGATAGTTTGTCCCATCACCTTCACCAACGGTAGTTATTTGCTTACTATCCAGCCAATTTTCAAATTTCCCAAAACTTTGTATTACCTTTAACCAACCTAATTCTTTGGACAGAATTTTCTTTGTTCATTACTCAGCTATAGTAGATTTTCCTACATATTCATGCAATGTAGTCTTAACATATTTTCAATTTAAAATGTTGAATATATGTTTTGCTTTCTTACCATCATGGGTGACAGTCTTGTCCATGGTTATCTAGAATAGAACGATAATATGAACTTGAGTTATGAATAAACGAAAACAGTAATAACTAGACATATAATACTTGTTTGGAACAAGTATAGGTGGGCTGGTCAACTAAAATTTAAAACAAAATAGAGCAAAAATAAGCGACAAACTACTTAAAAATTCATAAACAATATCATGTAGATTCATTACGTGAACGAAATTCACCTTCTATAGTCATAACACGCAAATTGTGAAATTTCTGACATGAGGCCTTTAATCGAAATTTTTACTCTGATGACGTCATCAAAATGAAAAATGATTACTATTGAACTTGTAGAGAATTATCTTAGCTACAACATATCAAAATTTTGAAGAAAATCGATCAATATATACAGAGATACAATTAATTTTACATAAATATGCTGACGTCATAATATGCAAATTCGTATTTTGAGTTCCAAGGCCATTATGATGATGTCATGATACACTTAATGGCAAAATGAGACATGGAATCATATATCTCTGACTCATACTTTATCTAAATATGAAAACAAATTGAAGGTCACAGTTCATTCCAAAGAGCTATAATGGATTTTGTATAGGCATGCTTTTGCCCATATATACTATGTAATAAAAGAGCTCGCACGCACGGACATTTATCTTGAATTGACGCTCATCTTGTTATTAATGGTCATAAAGAGATAAACATGGTATCAAAATCCTCGAAAAAATATGAGAAATATCATGAAAGAAAAAAAAATGGCGATTCTATGTTTTGTAATGGTGTTACGCGCGAAAACGCGCGCGCATGCTCGTACGCGCGATTTTTTATAAAATGCTTAAAATGACCTGAAACGTATCCAAAATGATTTTGAGACGATTTTGAGCATATAAAATTTTTGCGCGCGCACTGACGCGCGGACGTACGCGCACGCGCGCATTTTTTGACCTGAAATTGACCGGACTGATATTGACCTTGATCATGATAAATATGAATGAGAAATAACCTTTGGTTATGAAGATATGATCAAGAGTTTATTTTCAGAAAATTTCACAAAATGGCGCCTAGATGACGTCATCAGTCAAGGTCAAGGTTAAAAACCTTACCTTGCTTTGTTCAAATGCCTATACATATGTGTGCTAAATTTCAAATTATTTGATTGAGCCATTGTCAAGTTATCTTGCTAACAAAAAAGTGGTTCAAAATAAGAAAAATAAACTAGATTTGTAATACTTGTTTAGAACAAGTATAGGTGGGCTGGTCCAACTAAAATTTTAGACAAAATGAAGGGCACATTTGAGATAGCTAATTGTCTCAGCTACATCATACTCAAAGTTCAGCGTAAACGAAGCTAAAACGACGGAGATATTGCTCGCGAAAGACGGGAATGTAGAATCCAGTTTTGAGAAAAAGTCATGTCCCATAGAGAATACACGCAAAAAGTGAAAAATTGACATGCCTCCTTTAATCGCAAAAATACGCCATGATTCCTTTGTCAAAAATGAAAAATGTTGTAAACTACATTTGTAATGAATTGTCTCAGCTAGAACATATCGAAATTTGGAAGAAAATCGATCAATATTTACAGAGATGCAATCAATTTTTGAAAAATATGCTGACATCATAATATGCAAATTGAAATTATGAGTTCGGAGGCCATTATGATGACGTCATGAGAAAAGTAAGGGTCAAATGAGACTTGAAATCATATCTCCAATTCATATTCTATCACAATAAGAAGACAAAAATTGGGGTCACCTTGCATCCTAAAGAGCTACAATGGATTTTGTATAGGCATCTTTTTGCCCATTTATGATATGCAGAGCTGCCAACCTCTGAAACCAAAATCAGTAATCTGAAAGCTAAAAATCAGTAATTTTGGATGGAAATCAGTAATTTCAAGCGCGGCGCTTTCAACATCAAGAAGACTGCATTTGCACGTACATTGTAGAGCTGCACACAACACCACAACACAAACTACTAGTACCATGGTAATAGCATCACTCTGAATGACAGGACTTGAAGTAAAAACAAGAGCATTCTGTTTATAACATCATTTTAAGTGCTATAAAAAAAACAATGGTTATTAGAGGATTGATGTATCATTACCCTGTTTCACTTACGTGTGTATATTCACTTCAGGTTTTTACAATTAACATAGAGGCTCTACAAACATAATGGAACAACTCTTACCTAAGTAACATAACTGTCCAGTCACGTACACTGTATGCTTGCTTGCTTGCTTTCTCACTGTTTGCAGAAACACAATGCAGCTCCCTTACATTTGGTTAAGAGTTTATCACTGAATTGCATGTCATAATATGTGCAAATCATAAATGTCCAGTCACACTGTAGCTTGCTTGCTTGCTTTCTCACTGTTTGCAGAAACACATTGCAGCTCCCTTACATTTGGTTAAGAGTTTATCACTGAATTGCATGTAATAATATGTGCAAATCATAAATGTCCAGTCACACTGTAGCTTGCTTGTTTGCAGAAACACATTGCAGCTCCCTTACATTTGGTTATAATAGTTTATCACTGTTTGCAGAAAGCCATTGCAGCTCCCTTACATTTGGTTAGCAGTTGATCGCTGAATTTCATGTCATGACAGTTTTGTCCTTTGGACTGGCATGTTGCCTTCTGAGTGAGAACATCACTCAATGTTGCAGTACTCAAACTGGCCCTAAACTCGGTCTTGTTCTTCCTCACCAAGCTGAACAGCCTCTCATCTGAAGCATTACTGTGTGATATCGAAAGAATCAGCATCATGACTTGCACTAGATGAGCATAGCGAAACTGCCCACTGGTGGGATCTTTGAGCTGAGATACTGCCACCCATGCCAAGTCTGCTTTTGAAGCATCAATCTTGTCCACGGAAGGATCACTCTGGTAGGAGGCATATTCCAGTTCAAGTGTGTCAATATCATCTTCCATGAAGTGGAATCTCCGAACAAAATACTCCACTGACACAAAGGGCGTTTCCTGTCGCCTTTCAAGATTGGCCACTCTAGCATGCATGAGAAGTGGATCCTTCAACGGAAATTTGCTCCGAACATAGTTGCAGACTGATATATAGTACTCACGGATGAGAAGAACTTCCTCTTCTGGCCATCACTGAAGTTTCCGCTTTGAAGCAACTCTCTCACTTTAGAACCAATCACCAAGTCGTTGTCTTCACGCTGATTGTCATTTGTTTTGTAGTCACACTCTTGAGACGATGCCATCAGCACTTTAGGCTTAACAAATCTTGTCAAAACATTTTGAAGAAAGGCCTGAAGTCTATCAAGTAGAACATGAATCTTGGGTGATTCTTCTTGGAGCTCTAAATTCAGTACAGTGAACAAAGGAATGTTGTGCTGGAGAAATAAGCAATATAGTTTATTCTCATCATTTGTCAGTTTGTCATAGATAGCAGCTGCCTTAGACGTTGCTGGGACTTCTTGGGAGGTCTTGCTCACAGCATGCTCTGTGCCTGCAAACACCTGACCTGTCTTCTGTGATGATGGAGCCCAACTTGATCTTGGGGGTGGCATTTTCACCTTTCCTGATCCAACTTTGGTTCCTTTGGGGAGGTCTTTTTTGGTCACATCACTGGCTTTCTTCCCAATAGAAGAAGTAGAGGGAAATGCAGATGTACTTGGAGCTGTACCATGAGAAGACAAAGTTTTTGTGACCACAGGGGAACTTTTACTCGTTGATGCCTTTGACACAGATGCAGGAGTTGTGCTTGATTTTCCCAATGCAGGCTTTGAGCTTGAAGTTTTGGCAATATGGGGAATTATATAGCCAGAGCTCTTCTTCTGGGATGGTTGATGGACTTGATGGCTACTAGAAGGTTTTAGCTGTTTCCCTCTATTCTGATGTGAGTCTTCAATCTTTCTCTTTGTTCCAGATGATGATTCAGAACTTGTGCTTGCCTTTCCAGACACAGGCTTAGAACTGGTCACAGAAACTTTGGCATTTCCAGTGTTCTTTTTCTGGGGTTGGGGTTGTGGTTGAACCTTTTTAGCTGTAGTCTTCGACTGGACACTCTTCTTCTTTTGCGCAGAAGATGATGAAGTTTCAGATTCACTCCGGAAGAACTCAACCAGAGGAACCCATTGTTCAATAAGTCTGTTCAAGGCCTGCTCCAAGGACAACCACCTGGTACACACATGCTTAAGAATTGCATGTTGCTTGACATCACAGCATGACTGCACTTCACGGAATGCCTTGTGCCTCTTGCTAGATTTCTCTAGGTAGTAGAAGATTGGTATCAGGAGATCAACTGGACTTGATGGAAGTTGCTGGGCCCCTTTCTCAGCTGCTAGGTGAAGCAAATGACATACGCAGCCATTAACATACACTTCAGGATTCTTCTCTCTCACAAAAGCAGCAACCCCGTTGTGCACTCCCATCATTACAGCCGCGTTGTCAGCAGAAAAACATGTAACATTTTTCCATGGAATTTTGTTCTCTGTGAGTGCTTGATCAAGAAGTTGGAAGATATTTTTCCCTGTGGAACTCCCCTTTGTTGTCGCTATTTCTAAGAGAACGGTCACAACATGTTGTGCATCATCATCGAAGTATCTTACAAGTATGGGGTAGAGTTGCTCATCTGCCCCCCTATCGGAGCTCCCATCTGTCGAAATTGAGAAGGGCTTCTCACGTATCTTGCGGATGATGTCCCCTGCAATGTAAAAAGGGAAAACATGTACATTATGACGATCAGGTCAGATAAAATTTGTTGATAAATGTGGATAAGCATATTCACATTCCCTAGTTCATGCATTAGATATCTGTTTTTACTAAGCATTATAACGTGTTCAACATGCACAGGGCAAGGTCTCCCTTACAGAAGTGAGGAATTAACAGGTAAAAACTTAATTATATTGATCATTGGTTTTTATGACAGAACAAATTTTTTTTTTTAAATTTAATATACATGTGCATTTCCCATTGAGAACAGATGCATACCACTTGCGTTTAGTGGGGGGGGGGGGGAATATTGTGCACAGTTAAAGCCTATCGGCACAATTGGCAAACATAGTACATATATCAACACCTGTACTGTAGCGACATGATCTAAATCTTGATAATTGACTGCACCAAAAAAAGTCAAAGGGGACATTGTTGTGTAAATTTGAATTTTATTTCTTATAATTTTTTATTAAATGCTTACAATGGGCATGGCGAGAAGGGATACACACAACCATTAAGTAAGCAAGCAATATAAAATTATGTTATTCTGACCTGAGCATTTATTTAACAATAACACAACAATTGTGATAATCATAGTGTCTTTACTTTTAATCTAACTTCAAATTCTACAGACTACAACTAATCTACACACAATAATTTTTTTAGGTTAATAATTGTCATTTCTTTTTGAGACAGAGCCCTGGCTTTCATTCCCATTATGTACTTCACATGTTCAATTTAAAGGGAAATTACTGTCGTGGTCGTGAAATTTAATTGTGGAAGAAACTCTCTGAGTGATTGGGAAAGGTTGATTACACTTCAACTAAGAATTGTTGTATGCTATAAGGTTTTGGAATGACCAAAATAATAAGAAATTAACTCAATTATGATGAGAGTCACATGCACTGCACACAGAAATGCATGTATGGGACTACATTCAACTGTGCGGCCCGCACATTTCAGCTGTTTATTGTCATATTATTATTACGACTACATGTACATGTATGAGAACAATTTAAGAGCAATCATTGACAGTGGGCCTTTTTATTATAATATTCTTCCTAAATAGCATGCCATGATATTAATCTGGAAGCTCACAATAACTTTTGTCACTTTTCCCACGACAGTAGATTCCCTTTAAATCTAAAATGCAATTTTCAATATTTATTTACCTTTTGTTTCCTGTCCCAAAGTTCTTGCGATTGCTGTAGCCTTGGAGCGACGGCACGCGTATTTACTTGCAATTTTACTGTCAGGGAAGGCATTTTTGACAAGTTGTGAAAGGTGGTCTGCTGCTGAAAACGCGATGTTGTGCTCTATCAAAAATTGAGTAAACTTCACTTCGGCGTTCGTGACAGAATTGTCCTTTGCGACGAAAAACTGGGCGATGTCATGACTGCGGGAATTGGAACTTGCCTCCGCCGCTGCAGTCCGGTGCTTCACCGACTTCAGATGTACCTGGATATCGTTCGAACCGCCATGACCAATTCCAAAATCGGATGAGCAATGTGTACAACAGGCACTGTTTGTATTCCTTTTCGACGGAACAATGCATGACCATTTCTTGGTGTAATCACCTGAGAAGGTTTGCAGTTTTTTAGAACGCTTCTTCGATGAAGTTGAAGTCATTTTTCTCCGTCGGTTACTCGAAGTTTGACGCGACCACGGCCGACCTGCTGCACATGCGGTAGTGTAACACTCGGCCAATGCATATTTCGCCCAGATAAATATCGTGCCACTTGTTTCAGCACATCCACCATGCATGCGCTTTCGTATCGGTCAAAACTTTGTGTGTCAGCTCATTCAAAATTTATTCGTGTATCATATTTTGTTATCAACAATGAAAAGGGGTATATGAATAAAATGAAATGAATAAACATGATCCAACAAATAATGTGAAATAAAACACAATGACAATAATTGTTGAATATAAATTCAAGTTTAATCAAGGAAGTACATTCATTTTCCTTATGACAATTATCATCATCATCATCATCATCATCATCTTCATCATTAGTCGAGTCGTACTTTTATTATCATAACAATGAGAACCCATCACTAAGGGGAAAAAAATTGTAGACCTGCTATAAACTACACATGGACATGGTACCGTACGGGTTGGTTTGCAAGGTGGCTAAATGGACTTGGGACGAGTTTGCCGTCTCCCCGATATATATTGCATGCTGAAAGCTAGCACACGCAGCCCATATAGGCAGGGCGGTGTACATATCTTTCGATGGTAGCTACATGTGTGTGCAGTGGTCGTGGCTGAGGCGCGGATGATATTTCCGTGCGCTCAAAAGTTAACCACCGGGCCGAGGCCCGGGAAGTATCGCGATCATTACCGCTAAAACACTCGCATATGCATAATGCATGTGTTAATACATAGGCATGTCCAGAAATCGGGGAATCCGTAATTTTTGAAGGGGTTTCCGTGCTTCCGTAATTGCCGTTGATTTCCGTACCAATTACGGAAAATCCGTACTAGTTGGCAGCTCTGGATATGTATTACAAGAGCTCGCGCGCACGGAAATTTATGTTAAACAGGTGATCATTCCGTTATTAATAGTCATAAAGAGATAAACATGGTATCAATTTAATTGTAAAAATATGTGCAATATTATGAAAGAAAAAAAATGGCGATTCTATGTTGTGTAATAGTTTGACGCGCGCGCATGCGTGCGTGAGCGATTTTTTATAAAATGCTTAGAATGGCCTAAAACGTATGGAAAATGATTTTGAGACGATTTTGAGCATTTTAACATTTTGCGCGCGCATTGACGCGCGGACGTACGCGCACGTGCGCGTTATTTGACCTGAAATTGACCGGACGGATATTGACCTCGATCATGATAAATATGAATGAGAAATAGCTTTTGGTTATGAAGATATGATCATGAGTTGTTTTTTACAAAATGGCGCCTAGATGACGTAATCAGTGAAGGTCAATGTTGAAAACGTTATTGTGCTTTGTACATATACCTATACATATGTGTGCCAAATTTCAAGGCATTTGATCGAGCCATTTTCAAGTTATCTTGCTAACAAAAAAGTGGTTAGAAATAAGAAAAATATTTAATAAATAAATAAATAATAAAGGCAATTCTAACGAAATTATAAGGTGGTCTGTACGTTATACAGCCCACCTGATTATGTACTTTAGTTAGCCATCAACGAAAACAGAAACTGTACTGGAAGCTGGATGCTGTGCACAACACATCAATGGGCATAGTGCAGCACAGTGAACAAAATACACAGGGTTGAAGAAATAAGAGGGATAAAAATTGCCAGTTTGTCAAAATTATTCCCAAATAGACGGTAGTTGAAACCAGGGGCGTAAATCCGTACCGAGGAGTGGGGGGGATGATCGGCGATAGCCATCACATACTAGCACGAGCACATGCCCACACTAATTTACGCAAGTGCGCGCGATCGCGCTAAGGCTGTGAAGGGTAGTCGAATGCTCGAGTACCCGCACGGTTGACAACTACTCGGGTACGATTTCTCGTACCCAAATATTCGGCCGCAAAAAAAAAAAAAAAAAAAAAAAAAAAAAATTTAAATGTCCAGGCCGACGCTTACCCGTGCCTGGGTGAGCGGCGGCTGCTGGCATGGTGCCGTCGGTAAAAATGTTTCCCAACTCAAGCACTGTCAAACTCACTACTCAGAAACTGGGACCAAATGTCTGGATTTCTGCTTGGACTTGGAGGAAAATGGATTATTCTGCCATCTTTGGTTTTTAAAACAGCATTGTTCACTGTTATTATTATTATTAAATCGGCGCCTTCAACTGCAACTCAAAGTAAAATTGCATGCGTTTTCGGCGACAGAACTGGGATACTGCTCCAGTGGTATGTATGGTGGTGGCAAAAAAAAAAAAAAAAATCCAAAAAAAATCCAAAAAAAATCAAAAAATTCAAAAAAATTCAAAAAAAAATTTAATTTTTTTTTAAAAAAACAAGGTGTCCGAATACTCGAGTATTCGCTTGTAAGCATGGGAGTGTACTCGGGTACCTCATTACACTGTTGTGCACAGCCTTAGATCGCGCACGCACAACACACAACACACCCACACATACAAGCGAACAACACACACACACAAACGAACAAACAACAAACACTATTAGAGAAAGAAGACGATTCGTTGTACCGTTCTCGACTTTTAATCCTCATCTGAATTTAGTTTTTTCCCTTCCCCCCTCCTCCGCGAAGCGCGGAAACTTTTACGTTTCATTAAATCATTAGAGAAAGAAGACGATTTGTTGTACCGTTCTCGACTTTTAATCCTCATTTGAATTTAGTTTTTCCCTTCCCCCCTCCTGCGCAAAGCGCAGAAACTTTTACGTTTCATTAAATCATTAGAGACAGAAGACGATTCGTTGTACCATTCTCGACTCTTAATTTCTTTAAAAAGGGGGGGGGGGTTTCCTCTCTCTCTTTGGACTCCTGAGAAATGTAAAAAGGAGGTTATAAAATATCTTGAATATCATAGAAAAATTGATCAAATCCCGTGATCAAATTCCTGAAATTCCTGCTAGCTTTGAAAGCTCATTCAGGATTATTTCGAAAAGTAAAAGCATTGGCCCCCAGACCCCTCGATCGACTAGAGCTCACCTGAAATTGGGGGGGAGGGGTGTGGTACATTTAGCAGTGTTCCAGATTTTTTAATTTTTTTTTTTTGGGGGGGGGGTCTCCAAGGCAGGAAAAGCCAGCGAAAAGCCGGCGAAAGGGGGATTCAGAAATGTTGGCAGTCCTGAGATAGGGTAGGGGGGGGGGGTGCTTTTAAAGGGAGGGAACGAGCATACGCGTTCCCTAAAAAACACTTAGTGGGAGCCGGGCATCTACTGTACATGATTGCACTTTTTAAGCGCTCGCGCGCTGGCGCACTTTACGTCTGGGCTACAATACCTTGCAAAATAACGCAAAATTATTCTGAAGTTTATGAAGTGCTTGTTCGCGCACGTCGTGCAACTACTCTTAATGATGGTGACATACTGTATACGTGTAGGCTATACAGTTATACATACATAAAAAAATAACTAATTTCTCATGCATTATGCTGAAATTGAAACAATCACATTTTTTCTTCTTCTTCTTCTTCCTTTTTTTCTCTTTTTTTTTGTAATATCAGGGGGGATGATTTTACAGGCCATCACGGCTTGCAAGATTTTCAACATGGATGTGGATTTTGACCCATAATTTCCTTAAAAGGGACCATTAAACGGATTATTTCAATCAAGTTAGTAAGTGGAACCGATGTATTATAGCCTAGGCCTAATTTAAAATTGGATATGGACGAGTTAAAATGACATTTTGGGGGATTTTGGGGGCATAACAATACGGCCGTGGCAAGTTTGTTCATGTTTGTGGGAGGGGCCTAGTGGCTAAAATCTAGCCGTGATATCTTCAACATAGGCTGGCATAGGCGATCGTTCAGTCTCTATAGATTGGTGAAGTGTGACGTCATCAAAAATCTATTTTTAGAATTTCTCAATTTTTTCTTCATATTCCGAAAGAAGACCAAAAATAATTTCCAAATGTGGAAAACCAATTGAATATGTTAAATATTGGCAGAGTTATGACCATCCGAATGAATATATGTCCTATGGGAACTCAGTGTTATATGCTCTGGCTCCTAACCATTAGGAGCCAGAGCATATAACACTTAGACAGCAATAACCATCTGATTTGGGTCATTTCTTTAATAAAACTGACATTTGTTGTCATAATCGGAGGTCTAGTGGAGCCAGACGTAGTCTCAGTGGAACAACCGACGATTAGAGAGACTGAAGCTTTCGGTCTAATAACACTGAGCTCCTGAGTCCTATGGCTATGGGGAGTGTTACGATATACGATATCCGATATATCCGGTATCCGTCGTAGTTCCTCCTCTGTTTTCCCGACAATGGCAATGTCGTCTGCGATACATACGCAGCCAGGCACATTCTGGACGATCCTATCCATGTGTTGCTGGAAGATGTCTTGGCTTGTGCATAAGCCGAAGGGTAATCTTTGGAAACAATATCTTCCAAATGGTGTTCTGAAGGTGGTCAGGTCTTGGCATTCCTCTGCTAGGTGTACTGACCAGTATCCAGCCTTTGCGTCTAGCTTGGAGAAGAATTGAGCTCCTGCGAAGATTGGTTGGATTTCTTCCAAGGTTGGAATTTTGTGTGGACACCTTTTCAAGGCATCGTTCAACCTTCTGGGGTCAAGACATATCCGTATGGATCCATCTTTCTTCACAACGGTGGTCATCGAGCTACACCAATCTGTGTGGTTTTCTATCTTTCTGATGACTCCTTGCTTCTCCATGTTATCTAGTTCGGCTTTGATCTTGTCCTTCAGATGGACACTGCACTTTCTAGGTGCATCTATGGTTGGCTCTGCATCATCTTTCAGATGCAGCATTGCTTTCCCGCTAAAGCTTCCTATGGCATCAAACTGATCTGGGTATGTTTGTTTGAGGTCACTAACACTTGTGATAGGTGTATGTGTAGGTGTGTCCTTGTGCATTGTGTGGATTGTGATAATCCCGAGATCTGTGCAACCTAACAACCCTAAGATAGCTGGTCCATTCACGTCTGCTACGTAGAATGTATGTGTATACCATTCTGGACTCTTGTATCTACACTTTATGTCTAGTGTACCAACGCATGGTATTGATATTTCGCCATATGCTACTAGCTTTACTGGTGTACGTTTCACTACTTGCCTCCACTTGTCACCATATATTTGTTTGGCTGTGCGTACTGTGATAGTATTAGCGCTTGCCCCAGAGTCTATCTTCAGATATAGGTAATGCTGATCTGATTTCTGTGGGCATATGATGTCAATGTTTGCAAAAGCTACTGTACCCTTTGAGTTGATCACTGTGTGTGTTCCGATCGTGTGTATGGTGTCAAAATGTTCGAAGTTTGATGGACCTGCTGATTGTTGATGTTCATGATCTGTGCTAGTATCATGTTCAGTGTCCATTTCACTTATCGGTTTATACTTTCGACCCTTTGATTTTGATCGTGATTGGTTACCGTGTTTCGGTTGACGGTCATCAGATTTATGGTCATCTGATCTACGATCTGGTTTTCGACTTCGATCGTTCTTAGCCTTTCTACAGAACTTGGCCCAATGGCCCTTTGTGTCACAGGCACGACACACATCGTGGTACGCAGGGCACTGACGAGGTTTGTGGATACGTCCACAGTTTCCACACGTCTTTCGTCCCTGGTTCCGCTTGAATGAATCTATGCTTTCTTTAGCCGGCTCAAGCGTTTCTAGGCATTTTCTGCTCGCCGCAACTGCCTCGTATTTTCGGCCCTCTACTAGAATTGCATCGATTTGATATCCTTTAGGCTGGTCCAATAGGAATTTCTGGAATTCTAGACTTGGTGTTGAGGTGATGACTACCTCCATTATCCGCTCGGCAAGCTCGGATTCCTCAAAATCGCATGTGTTGGCTTTGTCTCTACATCGAGTAACGAATGCGTCAATGCTCTCATCTTGTCTCTGCCGATATCGCATCAGCTCGAGACGATGGACCCGAAAGTTAATGTTTACCTTTATTTGTTTCTCAAATAATTTCCACAGCTCTTGTGGTTTTTCTTGGTCGGCCTCCGATAGCCCAGACGCATTGATTCTGCGCAAACCTTCGTTGCCTACAGCGATTTTGATTTTTATAGCCTTTTTTTTGTTTTCAGTTATTTCTTGATCTGCCAACACAAGCTCCATTCTCTGCTTAAATAGCTTGAACTCTTCGGGTAGGTCTGGTACCTCCCAGTTCATCTCTGGATACTTAGTACTCATTGTATATGTCACGTGTGCGTATTGGTTACGACAGATTATATGAATGAGTGTAAATCTTTGTGTTGTTTATCTTAGTGTGAACAGGTCCTAACCGGCTGGTGTTGATAAGGTTCGTACACGTAAACCTGTGTACGCTCTCACACCTGTGTGAATGTCATTAGGTGTCTCATGCAATGAAAATGTTGATCACTCTCACTCAATATGTCCGACAGTGACAATTCCTCACACACCAGATATTATTGTTAATATTATCTGAAAACAGGTTTAATGTTCACACCTCTGATTTAGTTTAATTTTAGATTTAAACTTTACTAGTTTAGTTATTATGCAGACCCCTGTGTCAGTGATTGAGCACAGTTATAACTTGATTAGGCTATTCTGAGCAGGCTTTATGAACCTTTATATGCTCATACACACATCACCATTCACGTACGAGTTCATCGGGATTATGCAGTAGCATCAGTGTCTCGGTACACTGTGCGGTATGTACGATGCACGTACTATGCATACGAAAACGTGCGACGTGACAAATCGCTAATCGACGATAATTTTGCTAATTATACTTCCCAACTGTCGTGAACTGGATCAATTGTGTCTTCAAAAATCAAACTTGATTTCGAAGATCCCAGCAGCTGCCACCATGATGAGTTCGAGGGTCTTAGATTTGGTAGATACTCATGATAATAGACGAGTCGGCAGTCAGGTTTGTGATGATGGTGACCATGTTTATTGAACTACGACGGATACCGGATATATCGGATATCGTATATCGTAACAGGGAGTATCTTTATTCAGATGGTCATATCTCAGCCAATATTTAACATATTCAATTGGTTTTTGACATTTGGACATTATTTTTGATGTTCTTTCGGAAAATGAAGAAAAAATTGAGAAATTCTAAAAATAGATTTTTATGACGTCACAGCTTCCGTACTCTATAACCGGAGGTGGAGCCAGACGTAGTCTCAGTGGAACAACCGACGGTATAGTCTATACTAATACTATAGAGACTGAAGCTTTCGGTCTAGTCTAGACAAAAGAAGGGGCCGTAGATCATGTAGATCTACGTTAATTAAAGAAATAAAAAGAATCATTGTCATTGTCATAGTCATTGTCAGGCGATGGTTGGGCCAACACGCGACTAGACCTACTATAGAGACACGAACAATCATACACATACTCAATCAGTCCACTAAATCTGAACAAAAAAGGCAAAAAAGGCAAAAAAGAGCAAAAAATCAGCTCAAACAAAAAAATGCAAAGGGTTCTTACCTTTCTTCTTCTTCTTCTTCTTCTTCTTCCAGTTAAGTGCCGCTTCATGGTGATGAAGATAATCGCACTGGTTTTGTGTGCACGGAAAACTAGCCTCACAATTAATCCCAAATTCTCTTTACCTTTAGCTTTACCTTTACCCGAGATTCTGTATGGAAGATCAATGCTGTGTTATTTCTCAGCTGCAGTCGGGCTTCCAGTAGGCACGTGAGAGTGATTACGTATTCGCATTGATCGACCGCTCGCTCTGTGGGCCGTCATATTGTATACGTACGTGCCTTCACGGTTGTTTCATCGCAAAGCATGCCGGGACATAATTCTAGTACATTTTTACCTTCGCCGTGCGTGATCAGCTGTCCCGTTGGCGAATTTTTTTTTACACTACTGTTTAGCCACTTCAGTCAAATATACTGTGCAAACGACTAGAGAAAGTCTAGCATTACCCTTGGCAGTTTTGTTGGATTGCTGGAGCTGTAAATGCGTACATACTCGTTATTTGTTTCGGGTTTAATCTATCCTCTCTTCTCTTTCATTATGTATTTCTGTGTTCTCCTTCAGTCTATCCTCTTCTCTTTTGTCATGTATTTCTTTTTTTCCTTCAAGCTATCCTTGTTCTCCTTCGTTATATATTTCTTTGTTTTTCAATCTACCCCCCCCCAGGTCGAAAATCCTATAGAGACCAATAGAGACCATTGGAAAAACTATATTGGTCTCTAATGGTTTCTGTTGGAGTCTATTGGTTTCTGTTGGACCCATAGAATTGAATCCAATAGAGACCATTCAAACCATCAGAAACCAATAGAAACCAATAGAAATAGAAACCAATATGACCAATAGAAACCAATAGGACCAATAGAAACCAATAGAACCAATATGACCAATAGAAACCAATAGGACCAATATAAACCAATAAGACCAATAGAAACCAATAGAACCGATAGGACCAATAGGACCAATAGGACCAATAGAAACCAATAGGACCAATTTAAACCAATAAGACCCATAGATAGGACCAATAGGACCAATAGAAACCAATAGGTCCAATAGAAACCAATAGAAAACCAACAGCTAAATCTATCTCACGCATATTCATGATTACTTTATACGTGTTTACAGAAAATTAAATTTATCATAATTTGTTAAGCAACTTATGACAATGTACATCAATTTTGTGATTTTTATTTTCTTTTGGCAACTAATGACCAATAGATTATTTGTTTAATCATGTTACAATTTCATTCACGTTTTAGCAATAGATATATTGATTATAATGATTACTATAAAATACTAACCAAGAAACAATTCATGTATGTTTATTATATAGAATAGTACAAGCATTCTGTTAAAATAAAGGATATTCTTAAACTCACTTCAAGTGATCTATGTGATGGAGTTAATGCAATTGAGATTAGAATATCCTTTTTTTTTGGTGGACAGTTGCTAAAATCGATTTTGATTGATCATTATTGATTCACCAATAGAAGCCATTGGACTATTGGTTTCAATAGGGAATTCAGAATATGGGACCATTAGAAACCCATAGAAAGATCTCTAGTGGACCAACAGGAACCCATAGCAAATATCTAATGGACCAACAGAAACCCATCGAAGACATGGGTGGATGCTGGTCCAATAGAATAGAAGCTTTCTGTTGGTCCATCAGCATTTTTTCTGTGGGTTTGTGTTGGTCCAATAGATATTTTCTAAACGTGTCTGTGGGTCCATCATTTCACTTTCCCTATTGAAACCATTAGACACCAATAGCTCTAATGGTTTCTGATGGTCCAATATGATCGGATCCTAATGGAATTTCGACCTGGGCCCCCCCCCCCCCTATACCCTGTTCTCCTTCGTTATGTATTTCTTTTGTTCTCCTTTATTCTAACTTCTTCTCTTTTTGTAATGTATTTCTTTATTTCTCTTTCAATCTATCATTTTCTCCTTCGTCATCTGTTTCTTTGTTTTAATTCTGATAGATTCCCTTTCTCCTTCTGTATGTATTTCCCTGTTTTTCCTTAGTCTAAATCTATGATCCTCTTAGCTCTTCAATTATGTATTTCTATGTTCTTCCTTTGACTTATCCTCTTCTCTTTCCTTATGTATTTCATTGTTTTTCATTCTCCATATCCTGTCCACTATCCTAATTGTTCCCCCCTTTCTTTCTATCATCTTCCCTTCCCTAGTGTACGTGCTTGCACATAATAGTGCGCTGACGACTTAGACTCTTTCACCAGAGCACTTCTTGGAATTTTTACGCGAAAAAATGGCTTAACAGTTGTGTAAAAAAAATATGCGCGTCCCGTTGCAAACGGGTCAATGTCGCTATTCATAAGGACCGCTATTCATAAGGTCAGCTATTCATAAGGTCCACTATTCATAAGGACCGCTATTCATAAGGTCCGCTTTTCATAATTGGAAAAAAGGGTCATTATTCATAAGGGTCATTATTCAGAAGGACCGCTATTCATAATCAAAGAAGAGGGTCGGTATTCATAATAGGAGAAGAGGGTCGCTATTCATAATACGACATGAGGGTCGCTATTCATAAGGGTCCCTATTCATAATATTACAAAAGGGTCGGTATTCATAACACAGAAAGAGGGTCGCTATTCATAATACGAAATGAGGGTCGCTATTCATAATACAAAATGAGGGTCGCTATTCATAATGGAAAATGAGGGTCGCTATTCATAAGCCTTAGGGTCATTATTCATAAGGGTCATTATTCATAATCAATGAAAAGGGTCGCTATTCATAATAGGAGAAGAGGGTCGCTATTCATAATACGACATGAGGGTCGCTATTCATAATAGGAGAAGAGGGTTGCTATTCATAATAGGAGAAGAGGGTCGCTATTCTAATACGACATGAGGGTCGCTATTCATAATAGGAGAAGAGGGTCGCTATTCATAATAGGGGAAGAGGGTCGCTGTTCATAATAGGAGAAGAGGGTCGCTATTCATAATAGGAGAAGAGGGTCGCTATTCATAATAGGAGTAGGGGGTCGCTATTCATAAGAGGAGAGGGGGTCGCTATTCATAATACGACGTGAGGGTCGCTATTCATAATAAGAGAAGAGGGTTGCTATTTATAATAGGAGAAGAGGGTCGCTATTCATAATAGGACATGAGGGTCGCTATTCATAATAGAAGAGGGTCGCTATTCATAATAGGAAATGAGGGTCGTTATTCATAATACGACATGAGGGTCGCTATTCATAATAGGAGTAGGGGTCGCTATTCATAATACGAAATGAGGGTCGCTATTCATAATGGAAAATGAGGGTCGCTATTCATAATAGGAGTAGGGGTCGCTATTCATAATAGGAGAAGAGGGTCGCTATTAATAATAGGAGTAGAGGGTTGCTATTCATAATACAAAATGAGGGTCGCTATCAGGCGCGGATCCAGGATTTCTTAGGGGGGGGGGCCCAAATTTGAAATTATGCGAGCCAAATATTAGTACGTAATGGTGACCAACAGTGACGTAATGCGGGGGGGGGGGGTCGGTGCAGGGAGGGGCGAGTTTTCCCCTTCCTCCTCCGCGAACGCGGAAGTTTTGACGTTTCATTAATTATTAGAGAAAGAAGACGATTCGTTGTACCGTTCTCAAAAATAATTCTCGTCTGAATTAAGTTTTTCCCCTCCCGCGCAAAGCGCGAAAAATTTTACGATTTATTAAATTATTACGATTCTTTGGAGAGTTCTCGACTCTTAATCCTCGTCTGAATTCAGGTTCCCCCCTCCCGCGCTTCGCGCGGAAGCTTTTTAAGTTTCCTTTAATCATTAGAGAAAGAAGACGATGCGTTGTACCGTTTTCGACACTAATCCTCGTCTAAAATCAATTTTCCCCCTTCCGCGTGAAGCGTGGACGCTTTTACGATTCATTAAATCATTAGAGAAAGAAGACGATTCGTTATACCGTTCTCGAAAATAATCCTCGTCGGAATTTAGTTTCCCCTACATCCCGCGCGAAGCGCGGAAGGTAACATTAAATCATTAAAGATTCGTATTACCGTTCTCGCCTCTGAATCCTCGTCTGAATTCAGGTTCCCCACCCCCCCCCTCTCGCTCGAAGCGCGGAAGCTTTTACGTTTCATTAAATCATTAGAGAAAGAAGACGATTCGTTGTACCGTTCTCGACTCTTAATCCTCGTCTGAATTCAGTCCCCCCCCCCCTCCCACGCGAAGCGCGGAGGCTTTTACGTTTCATTAAATCATTCGAAATAAGACGATTCATTGTACAGTTCTCGACTCTTAATCCTCGTCCGAATTCAGGTCCCATCCCTTTCCCGCGCGAAGCGCAGAAGCTTTTAAGTTTCATAAGATTATGAGAGAAAGAAGACGATTGGCTATACAGTTCTCGACTCTTAATCCTCGTCTGAATTCAGCCTCCCCCTCCCGCGCTAAGCGCGGAAGCTTTTACGTTTCAAAATGTTATAAGAGAAAAAAGACGATTGGCTGTACAGTTCTCGACTCTTAATCCTCGTCTGAATTCAGGTTCCCCCCCTGCCGCGGGGCGCGAAGCGCGGAAGTTTTTAATTTTCATGAAATCATTAGAGAAAGAAGGCGATTCGTTGTACCGTTCTCGAAAATAATCCTCGTCGGAATTTAGTTTTCCCTCCATCCCGCGCGAAGCGCGGAAGCTTTTACGTTTCATTAAATCATTTAAAGGTAAAGACCAGTATTGGCAACGCCCCAATTTCAAAAAATGAAATGGAAGCTCTCATTACCAATCATGTGAAAGAATATGTTTTGACTAATACATGATGATAACAAATTTGCCGGGAAACTGCCTACTAATTCATATATTTGGTAAATTTATCTCTCTCATGGTCTGGTGAGAGAGATAGGGTAGTCCCATATACATCTTTCTGTGTATAGTGCTTGTAACTTTACGAAGAATGGGCCAAATTTCTTATCATTTTGATGATTCCAGAACCTTGCAGATGCTAGATGCTAGATGATCAACCTTTTCTGATCGATTCCACAACGTTTCTTTCACAATGCAATCGCATGACCATTACTGGTCTTTACCTTTAAGATTCGTATTACCGTCTCGCCTCTGAATCCTCGTCTGAATTCAGGTTCCCCACTCCCACGCTTCGCGCGGAAGCTTTGACGTTTCACAAGATTATGAGAGAAAGAAGACGATTCGCTGTACCGTTCTCGATTCCTAATCCTTGTCTGAATTCAGCCCCCCCCCCCCCTCCCCTCTTGAGCGAAGTTTTGACGTTTCATTAAATTATTAGAGAAAGAAGACGATGCGTTGTACCGTTCTCTATACTCTTAATCCTTTTTTCAAAGGTGTTCTTTGTCTGCTCCTTTTTCTTCCATGCCTCTTCCGATTTGGGGGGACCGCCTCCCCCCCCCCCCCCCCCCCCTCTGGCTACGCGCCTGCGGTCAGATAACACATTTTGATCCCTTGTCCGACCCCGCAAGCTCAGGGGTTTAAGGCAATAAATTGCGGTCAGATAAGCATTCAGGGGCCCGTGTTAGGTCAGATGGGCATTTTTTGTTATACCTTATTATTTTATGACACTGGCAGGTCACTATTTGGCGTGGGTCCCAGGGGGCGGAGCCCCCAAAAATCAGGGGTTTTAGGCATTAAATTACCGTCAGATGAGCATCTAAGGGCCCGCCGTAGGGTCCTAGGTGGAATCCAGGGGCAGAGCCCCTGGGAGCTTAGGGGTTTTAGGCATTTAATCACGGTCAGATGTGCATATTTAGATGCCTCATTATTTTTTAACACTGGCAGTTAACTATTGTTTCTTTCTTGCTCTCATTCTATTTATTTTTCTTTAATATACTTATTCAAAAAAGTTGGGGGGGGGGAGGTAGGGAGCTCGAGGCTCCCGATCCCCGCCCCACCTCGGGCCTGACATGTAGGAATCTCAAGAATCATATTTCTTGCCTGGCTGTAAATTTAGTAATTTGTCATTCTCCAACAAACACATACAAACGTATTTACTAAAAAGTGAGGAAAAATCTCGGAAATTATGTCATTTCTTTCCCTTTCCTTCCTTCTCTCTTATTTTTTTGATTGGGGGGGGGGGGGGGGGGGTCAACAGCCTGGGAGGCAAGGCCCTTTCGGCCCCCCGATCTCCTTCTTCCCCCTTTTCTTTTTTTTCGTCCTCTTCTTTCTTTCCCTTTCCCTTCTTTTCCTTTCTTCTCTCTTTTTTTTTTTTTTTTTTTTTTTGCTGGGGGGGGGGGGGGGCCAAGGCCCGCTCGGCCCCCCCCCTGGATCCGCGCCTGGTCGCTATTCATAATAAGAAATGAGGGTCGCTATTCATAATAAGAAATGAGGGTCGCTATTCATAATAGGAGAAGAGGGTCGCTATTCATAAAAGAGTAGAGGGTTGCTATTCATAATACAAAATGAGGGTCGCTATTCATAATACGAAATGAGGGTCGCTATTCATTATATGAAATGAGGGTCGCTATTCATAATAGGAGAAGAGGGTCGCTATTCATAATAAGAGAAGAGGATCGCTATTCATAATAGGAGAAGAGGGTCGCTATTCATAATAGGAAATGAGGGTCGCTATTCATAATAGTAGAAGAGGGTCGCTATTCATAATAGGAGTAGGGGGTCGCTATTCATAATATAAGAAGAGGGTCGCTATTCATAATACGACATGAGGGTCGCTATTCATAATAGGAGAAGAGGGTTGCTATTCATAATAGGAGTGGGGGTCGCTATTCATAATAGGAGAAGAGGGCTGCTATTCATAATAGGAGTGGGGGTCGCTATTCATAATAGTAGAAGAGGGTCGCTATTCATAATACGAAATGAGGGTCGCTATTCATAATAGGAGAAAGAGGGTCGCTATACATTATAGGAAATGAGGGTCGCTATTCATAATAGGAGAACAGGGTCGCTATTTATAATGTGACGAGAGGGTCGCTATTCATAATACCGAAAAAGTCAAAATGACATAAGCAATAAACTAAATGTTAATAAGAAAGCGACATACTGGATAGAGGACACCCAATGGCTACAGCGTAGGCCGGGGTGGGGGGGGGGGGGTAGGCCACATGGTCCCAAACATTTGAAGAAAATATTTATTGAAAACTCACATTTCTGAAGAAAGAAAGGCGTGCCTAAATAATGAACGTGTCCCATCATTCCGGTCACCAGCCCCCCCCCCCCCCCCCCCCCAATCCAATTCAGCCCGACCACGCTGCGCCATTCGGCCCACCCTCCCGGCAGTATTCCCTTGGGTACATGTACATATTAGCGACAATTCTCGTCCAAGTTGTTCAGAGATGGCGTGGCCTGTGTCTGTTTAAGGGTGGGGGGCGGTGGGGTTGTATCAGTGTTGCCTTCAAGGGGTTGATCTATCATGTATCTTATCCTCAGCAAAGAAA
Organism: Strongylocentrotus purpuratus; assembly: GCF_000002235.5. NCBI lineage: Eukaryota > Metazoa > Echinodermata > Echinoidea > Camarodonta > Strongylocentrotidae > Strongylocentrotus > Strongylocentrotus purpuratus. Next base: position 17,736,735 of record NW_022145598.1, read on the forward strand.
AAAAGCGACATAGAGGGAGTTGTAGGGACTTAAGTTATATACCATATTTAAGCTTTTCGTAAATATACAATGTCGCACGACATATTTTCTATATAAGTAAGGAAGTTGGATATTCAGAATCAGATACGATTTTGTTTTACCGTAAGACATTATGCGAACGGTTGCATCCCCTGTATTGTGTATTTTTAAAAATATTTTACTTTTTAGCTTTGATAATTATAGACATCCCCATAATCTAGCTAATATATTTACAGCGGTGAAAACAAGAAGGAAAACACACATAATCCTATCGTCATTTGTCCCGCTCGTGGGAAATCTTGCCCCACCACCCTGCCCCCAGGGGCGTCGCTAGACCTTTTTCAGTGGGGGGGGGGGGGGTGTAGAGGCCAACGATTACCGACAAAACTAGCGACCAATTACCGACAAAATTACATGTGTAATATATCTACAAATTTAACCCTATAAACCCGGGGCCGAAGGCTAAATTGTTTTTCCTATGGACTATCTATAGTACTAGCATATGCGCAAATGGTCATTTTCCTCGACGACATAAATATACGAATTATTTCGTCAACTTAGTCAGCATGATAGCTAATATATTTTAATGCAGGCGCGGAGCTAGGATCTTATTTTAGGGAGGGCGGTAGTGAGCAAGCGAATCACTTAAAGAGCGCTCATTAGGGGGTGTGGGTGATAGGCCTCTAAATTATTAGGAAAAGAAGACGATTTATTGTACCTTTCTCGACTGTTAATCCTTGTCTAAATGAAGTCCCCGCCCCCCCCCCCCCCTGCCGCGCGAAGCGTGAAAGCTCTGACGTTTCATTAAATTATTATGAAAAGAAGACGATTTGCTGAACCGTTCTCTACTGTTAATCTTTGTCTGAATTCAGTTTCTCCCCCTCCCGCGTAAGTTTTGGCGTTTCATTAAATTATTAGAGAAAGTCGACGATTCGTTGAATTGCTCGACTCTTAATGCTTGTCTGAATGAACTTTCCCCTCCGCGCGAAGCGCAGAAATTTTGACGTTTCATTAAATTATTAGAGAAAGAAGACAATTCGTTGTATCGTTCTCGACTCGTGTAAATGAAGTTTTCTCCCTTCGCGCGAAGCGCGGAATTTTTGGCGTTTCATCACAATATAGAGAAAGATAGACGATAGCGACCCTCATTTCGTATTATGAATAGCGACCCTCTTCCCGTGTTATGAATAGCGACCCTTATAAGTAATGAACCTTATTTCGTATTATGAATAGCGACCCTCTCGTCGTATTATGAATAGCGACCCTGATTTCATATTATGAATAGCGGTCCTTATGATTAATGACCCTTAATATGAATTATGAATAGCGACCCTCATCTCACGTTATGAATAGCGGTCCTTATGATTAACGAACCTTATTTCTTTATGAATAGCGACCCTCTTTTGCCATTATGAATAGCGGACCAGGAAGTACCGGAATTTACACGTTATGAATAACGGTCCTTATGAATAGTGGACCTTATGAATAGCGGTCCTTATGAATAGCGAATAGACCCCTTGCAAACAACGGGATTCTTATCAAAGCAACATCTTAATCTTGTACATAATCCGCTATTCTGCAGTGATTTTCTTTCACTCCAGTATCATTTGTACGGTAAGAAACCAAAGTTTGTGTTTATTCATTTTTATGACGAATAAAGCTGATAATACGACGTAATGAGAGTGGGCCGGGGTCCAACTTTAGTAAATGTAGGCCTAGATCTAGTCCCGTATGTTTAAATGTGTGTGCATTTGAAGTAGACTGATTGCCTTGTGTTTTAGGTAGCCTAGAAGTTAACCAAATTTACAGTAAAATGAGACTTATGTCTCAGGAAATATGAATAGGTCTAGATCCTATAAACTATACATAATTGATATTGGAATAGGTCTAGGATCTACTAGAATGGCCGACACGACAGTTAGTAGTGATGGTTTTTTGTTGTTGTTTTAGTTATTAAGGGCGTGTGTCATTCAATTATGAATATTTACGCTGTGGTGATGGCAAATGAATTAGTCTAGGCCCTAAATGTAAAAAAAGTAAAAAAGAGGCCATGAAAATGATAGATTTGTCGATCTGGATCTGGATATAATAGTCTGATATCGATGACCTCAACTTGAGCATCTACATGGGTCTAGACCTACATGAACTTGTGTTAACCCTAATAGGGCCGGGCTATTTGAAGTTTAGTAGGGCCGGGGGGGGGGGCCATTATGGCCCCCCCTTAAGATCTCGGCCGCAAAGCGGCCGATCGCTGCGAAAATTTGCACACATGTCAAGTGAAGTGTAAAGAATAATATGATAATTTCAATTTTTTGAAAAATTCACTCATTTGCATATTTATGGTAATTTATGCAAATAAAGTCATGAAAATCACATTTTTACCCATAAATCATATATTATTCATATTTAAGCATTCTTTTTCACTAGATATATTCATTAGACCATTCTGAATAATAATACAACAAAAATTTCGAAGAGCCAGCTTATTTCTTATGTTATCCCTTGTTTTGATAATTTCTTATGTATTTCATTGTTTTTTTAACTTAGACCCCCTATGTATTTCATTGTTTTTGTTGTTTTATTTCATCTTTTACTACAATTCAACTATTTTGACTCCCAAAACAACCACCTAAACTTTAAACAAGACCCAATAACCCATGTTTGATCTTCTTTTAGGAAAAATGACTTTGCCATACGTTTTGTACACAAATCACGAAAATGAGCGATTTTCAGGCTGACATGCAAAGACAAAAGGTCACGTGACCTTGTAACCGTAGGTCCGATTTTCAAAAAAATTATTTTAAAAGTTGCGCAGCGAGCGGCGGGGCGCCATCCATATGCGTTCCCGAGCAATCAGAAAAATTGTGGAGGGGATAATGGCCCCCCCCCCCCCCCGGCCTTATTAGGGTTAAAGAAGTGATAAGGATTCTTTTGTTACAATAATATTATTCTTGTGGTCACAAACTTAAATTTGATTGCTTTTCTCCTTTTATTTATCAGTTGCAGCATCATCGAACACGATGACCAATGAATCAGAAGATGACGTAGATGTCACTAGAGAGCTCATTTCACAATGGACAACAGAAGTGCTACGTGACTTTCTACAAGGAGGAGACTCAAGCTTGTAAACCGAGGAGTCATTATTTTATGGGTGTTCTCTGCGGCTGCCTTGACGCTGGGGGTAGCTTTTCAGCCATCCGAGGTTAAGACTGAGAGGAACTGGACAATGGATGGATAGGGGAGGACGGGGGTGGGGGGTGGGGGGGGGGGGGGGTAGGAATGCAGTGTATCAAATATACAGTGCGTCCCAGAAAAAACGAAACCGAGAATTAATCACACTTAATCACAATTATAATTGATAACTGACACATATTTGTAAGGCTTAGATCCTCCTCTTTTAACGCACGAGTGGTTAAAATGAATTTGAAGAGAGGAAACCAAAAAGTCATTTAGCGTACGGTATCTGAATTTCAAAGAGAAAATCACATTTCTAGAAAGTTGTGTTTCTGCTCTTTCATATGACACCTCAGTCAGGAAAAATGAGCTAGGAACGACAAAGTTCTGTTCGTTTAAAGTAGGCCTAGTGCTAGACAGAAATATGGTTCATTTCTTTAATAAAACTGACATTTGTTAACATGTATAGAGGCGGTCAGAGGAGCCAGATGCAATCTCAGCGGAACAACCGTCGATATCTGAGACTGAAGCTTTCGGTCTAGCCTAGTGCTAGACCAAAAGCTTCAGTCTCTACTTGTCGGTTGTTCCACTGAGACTAGTCTGGCTTCACTAGACCTCCGATTATATGGGGAATGTCAACAAATGTCAGTTTTATTAAAGAAATGACCCATATCAGACGGTTATTTCTGTCTAGCCTAGTGCTTGCATTTCCATGGCATAATTTTATTAAACGAATTTGTTTTCACTGGCTAACAAACGGAATTAACAAAAGACTTAACTCCGTTTTGTTGACAATTAATCAGTCGTAGACGAAAGAAGGGGCCGTACGTTAAGAAATTTAAAAAAATCATTGTCATTGTCATAGTCATTGTCAAGCGATGGTTGGGCCAACACGTGACTAGACCTACTATAGAGACACGAACAATCATACACATACACAATCGGTCCACTACCAGTATATTCAACAAATAAGAAGAAATCTGAACAAAAAAGGCAAAAAGGCAAAAAAGGCAAAAAGAGCAAAAAATCAGCTCAAACAAAAAAATGCAAAGAGTTCTTACCTTTTTCTGCACGGAAAACTAGCCTCACAATTAATCCCAAATTCTCTTTACCTTTACCTTTAGGCCTACCCGAGATTCTGGAAGAATGCTGTCAGCTGTGTTCTCAGCAGTCGGGCTTCCAGTTCAATTTCATTTTCTTCCTTCTCGTAGTTGGGTGTCTTCTTGTTAAGTTTGTCTGGCTCAGTTCTGCGTCGGTATTCTACTCATATGGGGAGCAGAAACGCTTGTCCTTCCATACTCGATCCAGTCTGGCTTTAAAGGCATTCACCGTGGTAGCAGTGACTACCTCTTCAGGAAGTGTGTTCCAGTCATTGATGAGACGTTGGCTGAATGCATCTTGCCTAATCTTCGTTGAGCATCTTTGTTTTACTATCTTTAGACTGTGGCCTCTTGTGTTGCTAGTCGAGTGTTCAAAGAAGGTATCAACTGGGATGCGTTCAAGTCCATGGATGATTTTGAAAACCTGAATCATGTCGCCTCGCCGTCTGCGATATTCGAGGGAGGGAAGGTTAAGCGCCCGAAGTCTCTCTATGTAAGGACGGTTGTGGATGTCATAAATCATGTTGGTAGCTCTCTTCTGCACCCTCTCTATGGTCTTGAAATCCTTCTAATTGATGATTTTGGTGCGAACAACAAATTCTTCCAACTTCATCCGTGAAGAGTCAAGGCAAGAGGGTGAAACTCATCACTCTCCCCACCGAGTACGTGCGTAGAAATGGAAGTTTTCACCCTACGTCATGTTTACATGAGGCTGCCAGCCTAACCACTTAAGTATCTTCGTAACGTGTGAGCGAATGGGGAAATTCCCTTTCTCTCCCTCCGGAGAAAATTGGGAGAAATCTTAATCCGCTCCCCTGATTGGTCTAACCCCTACCGAGCCACGGCCTGGTAGCTATATACCAGGGTGTACGCAGGGGTTAATCCAAGACAGATAATATAGACTTTTTTGTTGTTATTTTTTGTCTTTGTTTTTAATTTGGTTGTTTTTGTATTTTTTTTCTTTTTCTCACCCAGTATCTGTTGGCTTTCTTGATCAATCAAAGTGGATATGCCGTCTATTACCTACTCTTCACTCTCGCTTCTATGGGTCTGTATGACTGATAATAATAATAATAATATAATACAAATAGATCTAATAATAATAATATTTAATTGTGATGGTGGCTTCTTTTATAGCACTCATGTTCCATTTATTTTGTCGGTCAGAGAAGTTTAAGACCCAATATATGCTTCTATAAATGTTAACAATTTTGCTTATACTTCGTTTATTTAGCAGACCTGTCTTTGGTAGCTGCCCCAATAGTAACAAACTCATTAATGTTCATCATCACAACACTGACATGAAAGATGGAGAGAGAATAGGTTGAACACAGGCGGGGATCAAGGGCGGCCGAACGGGCCTTGCCCCCCCCCCCCCCCCCCGCGAAAAAAAAGAGAAGAAAGGAAAAGAAGGGAAAGGGAAAGGGAAAGAGGAGAGAAAGGGAAAGTAAGAAGAGGGGGGGAAGAAGGAGATAGGGTGGATTACAAATAATGCTGAAATGACATAATTTCCGAGATTTTTTCCTCACTTTGAGTAAAATTATACTTTTTTATGCGTTTGATGGAAAATAACAAATTCCTGAATTTACAGCCAGGCAAGAAATATGGTTCTTGAGATTCTTACATGTCAGGGCCTGATGAACGGCAGGGATCGGAAGCCTCGAGCTCTCTCGAGCTCCCCCCCCCCCCCCCCCCCCACCACTTAAAAAAAAATATATTAAAGAGAAAAAAAGAAAAAAAAGAAAGAGAGCCAGAAAGAAAGAATAGTTAACTGCCAGTGTCAACAAAATGTGATTAAATGAATAAATGCCTAAAACCGTGATTAAATGCTTAAAACCCCTAAGCTTCCGGGGCTCTGCCCCATGGATTCCACCTAGGCCCCTAAGGCGGGCCCCTGAATGCTTATCTTACGGTAATTTAATGCCTTAAATCTCTGATTTTGTGGTGTCCTGCCAGTGTCACAAAATAATAAGGTATACAAAAAAAATGCTCATCTGACCTTCATTATACGCCTAAAACCCCTGAGCTTTCGGGGGCTCCACCGCCTCGACCCCAACAGGAGCCCTAAGGCGGGCCCCTGAATGCTTATCTGACCGTAATTTATTGCTTTAAACCCCTGAGCTTCCGGGGTCGGACAAGGTATCAAAATGTGTTTATCTGACCGCAGGCGCGTAGCTAGAGGGCGGTGGGGGCGGTGCGCCCAAATCACCGCCCCCCCCCCCAAAAAAAAAGAGAGGAAAGAAAAGAAGAGGACTTAGGAAGAAAAAGGAGCAGACAAAGAATATGTTTGAAATTCAGACAAGGATTAAGAGTAGAGAACGGAACAACGCATCGTCTTCTTTCTCTAATGATTTAATAAAACGTCAAAGCTTCAACGCTCCGCGCAGGAAAGGGAAGGGGGAGGGGGGGGGGGGGGGAGCTGATTTCAGAAAAGGATAAAGAGTCGAGAACGGTACAGCGGATCGTCTTCTTTCTCTAATAATTTCATGAAACGTCGAAGCCTCCGCGCTTCACGTAAGAGAGGGGAGGGGGAGGGACTGAATTCAGGCAAGGATTAAAAGTCGAGAACTGTACAACGAATCGCCTTCTTTCTCTAATGATTTAATGAAACTTAAAAGCTACCGCGCGTCGCGCGGGAGGGGGGGGGGGGAGGAACTAAATTCAGACGAGAATCATTTTCAAGAATAGTACAACGAATCGTCTTCTTCCTCGACGCTTTAATGAAACTTAAAAGCTTCCACGCTTCGCGCGGGAGGGGGGGGGAACTAAATTCAGACGAGGATTATTTTCGAGAACGGTACAACGAATCGTCTTCTTTCTTTAATAATTTAATGAAACGTCAAAGCTTCAGCGTTCGCGGAGGAGGGAGGGGAAAACTCGCCCCTCCCTGCACCACCCCCCCCCCCGCATTACGTCACTGCTGGTCACCATTACGTTCCAATATTTGGCTCGCATAATTTCAAATTTGGGCGCACCCCCCCCCCCCCCTAAGAAATCCTGGATCCACGCCTGGTTGAACAGGTATGTCTTCTTAAAGCCTATCTGCACTAGTTTGGCCAGGGGATTAGACCTAATTCCTTCGGGGGTCCCTGGCAGATGATTGTCTCATCAAATCAGCTCTCAATTAACATAAGAAAAAGGGATCAGGGGGATCAACGGGTACCGCTTAGGAGGTGTTTGGTATATAGAGGGCGCAAGTAGCTATAAGTAGAGTTCTGGGAAGGGTTAAAAAAAAGATATGTTCTGAGCTTTCTCATTATTTTATGTCAGTGTGGGAGGCTATCACAAAAGAAGTTGCCATTTGAAAAGTATTACTCTTAAAATACCTTCATATTTAAATAAAGATACGATAAGAATGAGCTAAAAGTTAGGACAAAACTTTCAAGCTACATGTTTGTGTAGTCCCATATTCACTTTTTCACTGTATTTGAATGCTGTATACAAAAATCATTTTGATATTGGATGTAAAATATGTAAATGAGAATTTGTGTGTTTGTTGTAAAAATTGGGGCAAGGATATATGAAGAAAACAAAATTCACTCTTCATTGTGCAGTGCATACCGACAAGTTACGTTCAGTAAAGCCCAAGTGAATTCCTTTTTAATTAGATTATTAGTATAGAATAAGTAAGGAAAGAGAGAGAAAGGCAGAGACAGAGACAGAGAAAGAGAAAGAGAAGGGGATGGGAGAGAGACTGGGAAATTGACCAGCTAACATGATAGAAAGAGATGACAAAAGTGTAACAATATGTCTAGTAAATGGTTGTCTTTGAACATCTTTGAAGTTGGGTCCAGGAGGAAGAGGAGAGAAGAAGAAAAAATCATACATACGATTCCAGAAACCTTTCAAGTTCCAAGAATAACAGCAAAGAAAGGACAACCATGACAAAACTTAGCTGAAAACATGCGGAAAAGGAACGTCCCTCACTGAGTGATTGGGCACTTATATTTCCATCATGACCCAAACTTTTAGAATATGTAACAAGAGCTGAACAAAATAAACTTTAAACACTGGTATCTGTTTTTAGTTTTTATTGCAGAGGGAAACAAAATGTTTCTGTTTCAATTATAGTACAAAGCATTACATACTGAAAAGAATTCCATATAAAAGTACTTGTAAAATAGTGATAGAATATAGTTTACAAATATCTACTAGTAACAGTATGAGGATAACGTACTGGGTAATATTTATACAGTGTTTCGTTAAAAAGCTTCTGGCTACATCTACAATGGAATGAAGATATTGATTCTTTCTGTGAAAGGCATTTTATCCATATATATATATATATATATATATATATGTAATTACATGTTTTAATAACATACACAGTCTAGCTACAGTGAGTTAGATAGTCCCATACAGTGTTTTTCCTGTTCTTTGTATTATATACATGTGTTTGTTTCTTTACACTCGTAAATCCATCTACATGTACATGTACACGGTCGCATCACACTGTGCAGCATTCCAATGCAATATGAAACGGACTGGAGAAAAATATTTAGGGTAAGCCTTGATGAACCATTATTGTAACTACAGCAAAAAAATTAAAAAATTTAAGAGAGTGTGTCAAACATAGGCTTTCTTGAACTTACTTTTGAATAAAATTTTGATATGTCTGGAGAAATCGTAACATGCTTTCTTAAAAGTACTGGAAAATGGACTTTTGAAAAGTACTGGAAATATTGTTTTAATCATCTTGGGTATTGATGTCGTTTGCCGACTCTATTTTTTCTCTTGAACACGCCTTAAACAAACCCTTAAATAATATAACTAATATGCCTAAAGTTCTACACAGTCTTGAATTCTGTGACACTGTATGACCTGAAAGATTGAATTAACCCATTAATTACCGAAGCCTGATAGTCCATGAGAAGCTTATGGGAATGGGAGAATTCAGCAGGAAAAGGATTAACAAGATTACAAACATGATTGATCTACAAGAAATATTACTTTAGATAATGTCATAATCATGTTTCTGGATTATACATCTATTCTCTCTGCATTCTAAAAAATAAACCATCATTTCTTTCCCTCAACAACTGCCAAGCTCATATTATCTTAAGTTTTATACATACATAAAAATATCTGAAGTACAGTTTCATTTATTTACAAGCATCATTGTAGAATGTGAATCATTATCATTCTTCATCTCGTACCTGATACCAAACAAAAAAAGTAATTTATTCTAAAATGGAATTTGAAGAGTCATGTATTACATTAACGTTCTTTTATTTTTTAAATGCCTAGATTTATCATTTCATATTAAGCGTTTCTTGTATTATAAAAATGGGGGGGGGGGCAATTCAGAAATCTTCTGACCAACATGCACACACATACAAAAAGGTTATATTTTCTGAGATACCTTCAGGTTCAAAAGTTTGAAAAGAAGGGCACATTTTGGGGGGCTGGTGCGGGACACAGGTTTCTGTGCCCCCCCCCCCCCCCCCCACCCGAAAAAAAGAAGTTACACTGCCACTATGGTCCGAATTCACAAAGGAGGTTTGTCGACAAACCTCCTTTTGTTTCGTCAAACCTCCTTTTGTTTTTTACAAACCAGGTTTGTAAAAACGCCTCAAAACGCGTCATATGACGTACGAAAATCTGGTTTGTCACAAACCTTCCTTTGTGAATTCAGGCCTGTGGGTTTCAGCATACAACTTGTCACTCACATAAATGTAGTATACAACCTGTTATCCTATATTTTACATCTCACAATTTGGCAAGAGAAACTTTTTCAAGAGGGATAGAGGACTTTGAAACAAGGCCTAACGGTACACGATGTCTACAACATCATTCCTACACATCAGTAAGTGTTTTTACAATATTTTTTGGTACACATTGAATTGATTAGGCTAGATAAATACAAAAGAACCGTATTATTTTGCTAAGAAACAATTGCCCCGTTCAAAGTATGTTTATAAGTTATGTAATCTATATAAAATCACTTGGAAGCAAATATTGAAGAAAAAGATCCTGATTATTTTTAATTATTGTTACTCTCCATAGCTATTGGTTTTATTTACACAAATATGATTAGATAATATTCAATTGTAATCAGTGATATTTTATAAAGTGTGTTTTATTTACATTACATATGTCTGGCTAAAAGATGACTAAAACCTCACGTATCACTATTAATTAGTACATACACTTGGATACATGTTTTTGGTTAAAAAAATTACTAAGAGAACAGCACATTCCATATGAAATTCACCTGCATTGAAAACACCTTTTCACCTTACATGTAAGAACTATCTAAAAGTCTGATTTCTTGAATATCCATGAAATAGATGAAGCAAATAATTTATAGAATTATTGGAAAACATGAAATTTAGAACAGAAACAAAATAAAGATGGAATTTAAAAAATACATATAGTAGAAAATCTAAAATAAAATAAAATTTTTAAACAGAATCTCACAACCGAACTGTGTCACAATGCTTTAAATCAGGTTGAGTTATATTCAAAGACTCTCAATGACATCACAAAGTCGAATCTACTAATCATTGTGACATCACAAGGTCAAACCTAATCATTGTGACATCACTCGACTTCTATGTCAAACATATCTAGCAGATGTACTTGCAATGTGAGTACCGTGTAATACAATGTATGTGCATAGGTATATCTACACCATCGTTGATTATCAAAAAATGCACCATTGATGTCTAATATTCCACATAAAATAAAACGCACTGTACAAAGATCTTTATAGAAAGCTCTAGGTACTTAGAAATCAATGAAAATAGACAAATAGTAGCAAAGATTTAATATATACAGTACATGTAGGTACATAGAACAAAGGTCAAAGATCAAAGGTCTCTTCCCTTTGGAACTACTATTCCTAAAATACAAGAGGATTTGAAATGGCACATAAGGGTGTTTATAACAACATCATACTAGTTTCATTGAACCTATCTATCACGAAATACCTGTAACTGGCCAGAACTCTGCTAACCCCAGCGACGGGTTAAATCTCAATATAAGCCATGTTAAACACTGCAACAAACTGAACCTCAGTATAACCTTCTCTGTAAATTTTGATTTTACTGTTGATTTGGACTGTTAGAATGAAATATAATTTGGTTAAAAGTAGAGAGGAAACAAAAATCTATAAAATTTAGAAACAATGAACGGTTGCAACCTGAATTCTCAACTACAAAAATGAAATGATATAAAACTATATCACCTAAAGTAAATAAACGACTTTCATAAGGCATAAAATTATGATTCACTGAGCATTATTCTCTCTATAAATGGTATCCCTGTTTTTGGAACATGTTTTATACTAACTGCTACATGTACATGTACATGTATAATTATTCACTGACAGACATTCATAAAGGAGATTCAAATGAAAACCATGGGTTACCGCCCACTATGGAATACGCATGTATAAGTTGTACTTACTGAGAGTGTATTGAACACATGTACTATGCTTATAGAGATATTTGGAAAACTACATGGGGTATGGACTATGTTGCGTGTTAACTAGTAATCCCACATAATTCCTTTTTTAATTAAACTACTAAAAAGCAGTATCCCTCCAGACAATAAAACACTTAATAAATGATCACATCCAGACAAATTGATTATGGTTAAAAACTGGTTCTATATTCTATAATTTCACATAAGATACAATGATTACAGAATTATCAGAAACCTCTTCTGTCTATCTCAACAGTGACAGACAATTAAACTATCACTAGGCCCTTGGTAGTTACTATTAATAATCAAACATAGATAACTTCCAACAGCACATTAATGTAAAGGAGACTCAACTTAGGCACTATGGTATTAATGATTACCGCTTAATACAAGTCTCGAAATATCAGGAGTCCTGTTCAGTACAACTTAAGACAGTACTAAAACAAGTCAGTTAAATATCATTCACACTGCATGAATAATTAATAGTCAAGAAAATACTACTCAAATCTAAGCTAGACAGCGTTTAGATTTACTTACATAGGCACGAAATATTGTGGTTCAAGAAACCACTAAACAAATCTCTACTTGTGTATGTGTACGGGATACACAATACGAGAATACAACAATATATCGGTGGATCTAGACTATAGCAGATCTAGATCAGTAGACCAGGTACAGGCCTAGAACTAGTGCAATTATAAACATGTAAAATATGTGTTAGTAAGCGTACGCACTCAACAACAGGCACTCAGTCAGTCAAAATAAGGCATCACAATGATAAACAATGCAAAGCATCAATCACAATATAATTAACGTTACGTGAGTCATTGGAGTTGAATTCAGAGTAGATCTTCTTCAAGTTCTAGATAGATGTAGAAACTAGCTAGTCGAAAACGGTGGTCGATGAGCTGGTTGTCGATCGCGTAGAAAATGCAGACGATGATCGACGCTAGATGAACGATAACGATGATGCATGAAGACGATGACTACGTCTACGGTGATGAAGACAATGATGGTGCAGATGATGATGAAGACAACGATGATGAAGACAACGATGATGAAGACAACGATGATGAAGACAGCGATGATGAAGACAACGCTGGTGAAGGCGATGATGTCGATGATGATGATGAGACAGTCAATCGAATACAATAATGATGCAGTCGAGGTCAATAGATCACTTGCGATGCAGGTCGAAGAATCAAAATGTCAAGACAATATATATCATATGAAGTCGATGATAAAAGGTTGTCAAACAATAATGCAGGTGAGAAAAGCTTTAGATCATATTAAATGTTCTATTCTCACTGCTGGTGAATTAAAGTGTCGTCAATGCTGAACATCGAGAGAGTCAAAATATATCTTGCAAAACGTACAAAATGTAAATAGGTGAGCACGTCCACCGGGAATGGTCCGGGGACGTAGCAGTTCAATCCTCGTTGGATACAATTTTCTAGGTACAAATATCAACACAATAACAGCATGTGTGTATACCAATATTAAAACAGCTCACTGATTCCCGCACAGGAAAATCAGAAGAGCGCCAATCAACTACATCGCGATTGGTTCAAAACAAGCGCACATGTATGTTAATAAGGCACGTGATCTAAATACTTATGAATAAATACGCGTACATCTATGTTAATTGGTCATGTGATCAAAATACTAATGAATAAACATCGTTATATAATAAATCGAGTTAAAACCAGTTCTGAGGACATGGCGTAATACCAAATCCTCGAACTCTCAATGACTTCTAAAGCGGCCATTTTGGATTAAAAACACAATATGTATACCAGTGAATTATAAATGAATGCACTGTAACATTTGTCGCTACAGATATAAAACACAGGAAGCTTAAATAAATGAAGTCGAACAAATAGACATGCATGAGAATCTGAGTCAAAATTTCTACCTGATATAATACAAAAATATACAAAATAAATGTATGCCTATAATCATTTGTTCCTGCTCATCAATCTAACTTTTATTCAAAAGAAAATTGACTGTAAGTGCTCCTTCCTTGCAATAAACTCAGCTAATCATAAAGTTTAAGCACTGCGTAGACTTGAAAATGTCAAAGCACCTCGTTCATACATGATGGGACAAACCATCTCAAAAGTAAAAAGCAGTAGCAAGATGAAACATTTGACATGAAAATGAGAGGGAAAGTGATGCTGAAAAATCACCTGCAGGCAACAGATCCCTAAGCAAAGTTATATATCTGTGCGGTATAAAATACAGAAATATAAAAGGCACTGTTCTCATGTCATTCTATGTCGCTGCAGCCCTTTTTTTAAACGGTTTAAAATATCATGTATGAACGAGGCTTTATAAAACAAGTGACAACTCAAACTCAAAGTGCACAGGAGGAGCAAGTACACCCAATCTCTTTTTTTGTTTTTACAGAACAACCTCCACATCCTAATAATCTTGTCAGAGATCTGCCCAACCTAGCAATACATATTACAGGCATATTACTCTATAACATCCAAACGAGTAAATGCAAATGTACCAAAAGTCATTGAAAATCGAGGTAAATTCTGTGATTCGTTTTCTCTCATCCAAAAGACATGAAAGAGCTGTAGATATTTTCAACATGAACATTTCATCGCAAACATATACGTTTTTACTCTTCATCAACTACCAATATGCCTGATATTCAAAATAAGCTACACTTAAAAAGCATGTAGCTACATGTACAGAGCCCTTAAAATGTTCATTACAAAGTCCTAAAAAATTACTCACATGATTGTGTTTAAAAAGTACCATAATACAGTGACTGTTTATCGTCTTTAGACTATAGTACTATCTGAAAAGATGAGGAAACAAAGAGAGGGAATGTATATAAATCATCGGTTATGAAATTATTCAGATCAGACGAGTATAAAAATAACTTTCTTCCATCAAACGAAGTATAAAAGGAGTACCGTTGATTACATGTTGTCTATTAGGAGCAAGAAGGACGCTAACTCATTTGATTTTAAAAACAGTTAATGCCCTTTTGGTTCCAAACAGACGGTTAAAACTCTAATGGCCCACACATACAGGTGAGCTGCTGATGACAAGTTTTCAATGTTACTACATACATGATAACCAGGGGTCAGTGACAGAAAGGTGTAACTCCATTTTGGCCATTTTAAGAAAAAGTGGCTTATGTATCACTGAGCACTTGGGCCGTAAGGAGTTAAGTCTATGAGGCTGTTCACACCGGCAGAGATAGCGCGCGCTAGACCGCGCTATCTCTGCGGTGTGGAAGGTACAACGTCGTTTCGGTCCGCCCAACAGCGAGCCACGGCGAGCCAAAACGGCATGCCACAGGAGCACCTCTTGGGGTGGTCCACGAGAGAGAGCGCGGTCTAGCGCGCGCTAGAAAAAAGGGGGTGCTACGATAGACCGCGTTATCTCATTGCGGTGTGAACAGCCTCTATGTCTCACTAGCCATTGACTTCAATGGGGCGTTGAGTGGAGTTAAGTCTTTGTGTTTCTTGGAAAGCCCACATTTTTCTGAACATTTTGAATTCAAATACTAATTTTGGCAAAATATTGAGTTATGTCTTTGTGTCACTGAACCCTTGATAAGAAGGATGGGTTACTGTAAAGCCTTATACATATGAATCGGATTCAATCATTGAACATAACTTAGCAATGATTGGAAACACTACCACAGGGAAGCAAGTTAAATATCTCAATGCTTGCATAATCTATAGATGGAATACATCAATAACTCGTACCTTAACTAGCACCCTTGACCTATTGCCAAACATAGATTGCTTAGACTTTTCTATAGCTGTATGGCACGACCGGTTCTTGTGTTTTAAATCGTTGTGATTGATTCAAATTGAACATAACTTGATACCAATCATAATCTGCACTACAGAGATATGAATTTGTTATAATTTGCGATTGATTAGACTTTTCTATAGCTGTATGGCACAACTGGTTCTTGTGTTTTCACAAGGATATAAGTGAGATGAACTTCATTTCTTATCTCTTGGCATATTGGTCTATTTGTAGCATATCAATCTCAGTCTTGTCAGAGAGAGACTACAATCATTTTACTGTAACATTAAGCGCCCCTTCTTACATCAGCTATTAGCAGTTAAGACGTCTTTCTCTCCAAACCAGTTTATCTTTTAGAATGGATATGAGAGACAATAGGATCATGTCAAGATTGAGGTCTTGATCCTTAGGAGACAATGTCCGTTTAAAAGACACTCTTTGGAAACATCATCCATTAATTAAGAAGGAATGTTGTCTTTCAGTTAACAGGATGTTGATTCAAAGGAAAAGGGACTACAGGTACATCACAGAGGGTCAGGTTTCCTACACTTTCTGGAAGTCATCCAGAAAGTGAAACTGTACGTGTATTCATGATTCTTTCCACAGATTGTCAAATTAAGAGACAAACTATTGGAGCATTTTCTCCAACAGAAATCTTTCACGACACTGTCCATTCAAGAGACAATTTTCAAGACACTGTCCATTCAAGAGACAATCTTTCAAGACACTGTCCATTCATGAGACAATCTTTCAAGACACTGTCCATTAATTCAAGAGACAATCTCTGCCAGCTAATCGGCCTCCTTGTAGTTGGGTTTGGTCGAGACGAAGTAGTCGTGAAGGTACTTGAAGGTGGGCCTCTGCTGGGGATCTTTGTGCCAGCATTTCAACATGATCATATAGAGAGAGTCTGTACAGTGATCCATCTTAGGCATACGATATCCGTTAGCTACCTTTTTCGTTACCTCCCGAGTCCTCATTTCTGCAAAAGAAAAAAATCAACAAGTAATCAAATATATGCTATAGACTTCTCTGATATTCACATGCTTTTTACTGTTTCTGTCAGTATAGGGTATAACTTTTTGCATAGCTCTCTACATAGAAGTCTTCAGTTTTGCTGCTTGTAAATGTTTAATACAGCATGAATATGTTGATTAATTGAATGAGGTTATAAGTATAGCTTTCAGTAACATTATCATCGTCATTATTATCATCTCAAAGTCAATATTATCTCCATTTGTAAAATGACACCACTGCAAAACGTTAACTTTTGCAAATTATTAACGACAGCGATTTTTGCCGCTGAAATTTCCTGTTATGATACATCGATTTGCAGCATGAAATTTTCAAAAATCTGGATGACACTGGAAAAATCAAGTTTCTTAAGCAAGAAAATTTTGATTTGACAAAATATCAATTCTATTACACGTAAGTAATATTGACTGCCTTCAGGGCAATACAATATATTGCCTGAACCGAAGGTGAGGGCGATATATGACAAGTCGTATTGCCCTGAATTAGGCAGTCAATATTACTATAATCAACCACATCAGACATCTAGAGTAAACAAGAAATTTCAGTATCTATACTATTAAATTCTGTAAACTACAGTAGCCTAGCTACACTGCACACTGATTCCTAGCATAAAAAGTTGCAAAAACATTGTCAAACCAGCGCTGTACATCCAGCTGTGCTTGACAAAATTGTTGATACACTGCAAACAGTGTGCCTTGGGTGTAATTATTACGTCACACTAGAGTGTGGCAAAGTGCGCAGGTTCTCATACGCGTAGTAGATGCGCGATGAAATTTACAAAGGCTTTACATTATTGCCTACTAGTTTAACACGCATTTTGCCATTGACTTTTCAGATTGGGCAATAATATTTGTTCATTAGTTTACTGTATAATATTATTGACTGGCAAATTACCGGTACACACAAAATCTCATTGACTTTTCAGATCGGGCAATAATATTTGTTCATTGGTTTACTGTACAATATTATTGACCGGCAAATTACACACACAATTCCATTGACTTTTCTGAGCGGTTGTTTCCGCCTGTACTATTGTTGGCTTATCCATTAAACCTTGAGGGCAAAACAAATTAAAAATTGCCCTGATCGGATGTCTGATACGGTTAATAATAACCTATGTGATGACTCACTTTTATATGGGTAA
This sequence comes from Strongylocentrotus purpuratus, assembly GCF_000002235.5. NCBI lineage: Eukaryota > Metazoa > Echinodermata > Echinoidea > Camarodonta > Strongylocentrotidae > Strongylocentrotus > Strongylocentrotus purpuratus. The sequence goes on from NW_022145598.1 coordinate 17,754,417, forward strand.
CCACCAAAGGTAACCATCTCTGTCATCAGGATTCCAAACGACCAGACGTCTGATTTGATGGTGAACCTTCCGTGAAGGACAGCCTCCGGAGCAGTCCACTTCAATGGTAACTTGGCACCTAGGAAGAAATCAGGTGGGACAATAAAGATGACATTTTCAACACATATTGTAGATCGTCTGTGTCTGGTTTTAATCGTCGAATAGTTCTTCCAAGAGGTGTCGCTATACCTCTTGTATGTAAAGTAAAAACTGCTTTACATGTAGCTGTACAGAAAAGACCACTAGTCTATACAGGCCATGTGCTCCAGGAGAATCAAGTCTGACAGACATGAGCACTACACAAGAACCCACTATTATTAGTAGTGGTATGTTTCCCTTAAGAAGTATTTCATATGGAAACTGGTACATCGATCAGTAACTAGATGGAACTTCAACTGCGTGCAGTCGAAAATGATGCCTCTGTCATAGAGCAATATTTTACAAGCGAAAACAGAAGCAATTTTACAAATTCCAGCTCGATTGTAATCCATTGACAGGTTCTCAGAATATTGTGATTACAAGCTATTTCTCATATACATGTATGACCCTTTGTTCTTTGACCTCATGACCCCAACATCTACTCAGTTCATTGGCTCTGCAAGAAACATACATATCTTAAGTTTGATGGTAATCCGCGCATCCATCGGTTTTAAAGTTAAAGACCAGTTATGGTCATGCGATTGCATTGTGAAAGAAACGTTGTGGAATCGATCATAAAAGGTTGATCATCTAGCATCTAGCATCTGCAAGGTTCTGGAATCATCAAAATGATAAGAAATTTGATCCATTCTTCGTAAAATTACAAGCACTATACACAGAAAGATGTATATGGGACTACCCTATATCTCTCACAGACCATGAGAGAAACAAATTTACCAAATATATGAATTAGTAGGCGGTTTCCCGGCAAATTTTTTATCATCATGTATTAGTCAAAACATAATTCTTTCACATGATTGGTAATGAGAGCTTCCATTTCATTTTTTGAAATTGGGGCGTTTCCAATACTGGTCTTTACCTTTAATGATAATGTGATCACAAGCTATTTTTGCATACATAATGAGCACTGGGACCTTTGACCTTTGACCTCATGACCCCAAAATCTATTTGGTTCATTGCCTCAACAAGATACATACATGTCCTGAGTTTCATGGTAATCTGTCTATCTGTCCTAATGTGATCACAAGCTATTTTTGCATACATAATGAGCACTGTGACCTTTGACCTTTGACCTCGTGACCCCCAAATCTAATCAATTCATTGGCTCTGCAAGATACACACATGACCTAAGTAGGGCAGGAATCCATCAATTAATTCTTGAGATAACGTGATCACGAGCTATTTTTGCATACATAATGAGCCATGTGACCTTTGACCTTTGACCTCGTGACCCCAAAATCTAATCAATCCATTGGCTCTGCAAGATACACACATGACCTGAGTAGGGCAGGAATCCATCAATCAATTCTTGAGATAACGTGATCACGAGCTATTTTTGCATACATAATGAGCCATGTGACCTTTGACCTTTGACCTCGTGACCCTAAAATCTACTCAATTCATTGGCTCCGCAAGTTACATACATGACCAAAGTTTGGCAGGAATCCATCAGCCGGTTCTTGAGATAACGCGATCACGAGAACGGGACGTACGGACGGACAACCCGAAAACATAATGCCTCCGGATACTTCGTAATGGAGGCATAAAAAGTACAATAAGACCACCTACTTATGATGTGTCTGAAGATGAAGACTCTCTGTCATTATCAGTATTTTCCCTCTTTAATACAATACAAGGGGTTACTGAGTTTCGCGCTATGACACTCTCTTCAGTCTTCCTTTCCCTCTTATGCCTTCAACCTTCAGATCCTACACTTTTTCACATAACTATTTATTTAGGGTTTCAGATGTTATCATAATCCCTCTTGTTACTTACCTTCCTCCCCGACGTATACATCTTTTTCCATCAGCTGAGCCCGACCAAAGTCAGCGATCTTGACCACGTTACCCTTGCCAACCAACACATTCCTAGCAGCCAGGTCACGATGAACAACGTTCTTCGATCCTAGATAGTCCATACCGCTTGCAATCTACGAATGAGGAAAGACAAGAGAGTAATATCTTTCTACACCAACTAAATAGTTGCAAGTTTCAGGTTCTTTGGCAAAGGTATAGAAACTTTTACGACAGGTTTTAGGCCATTTATATCAATTCTAATTAAACAATTTTCAATTATAAATTTAAATGCTATTTATTATCACTTACTTATCCATCCTTCAGCCTTTATATGGTGTATAATGTTTTCAGCTTAAGAAATTGCTTTCTTCTTGAAATTCATATTAAGGTTCATAAATTGATATTATGGACTGTCTGAATACAAAATGTTGTATTTGGAGCATTTATTTGTAAATTTAATGGCACTGTACGGACTTTAACGAGATAACCATTTCCTAATTTGTTAAGAAAAGACACCAGCTCCAGTAGCTTTCTGGTAGGTCATTGAATTGCGCTAGTGTCATTAGAAGTTAGTGGTACAGGGTATTGTGAATTAACTTGAGATACAATTCATTTGGGAACTGTTGACAGTATGTCTTTAAGAAGATCTGCTATAGATTCTTGTAACTCACATGTGCACCCATATCAATGAGTGTTGTCATCTTGGTGTTCTTGCATTTGTCACTCTTGAGATAGGTTCGTAAGTCTCCATTTGACATCAACTCGGTCACAATGTAGATGGGCTCCTGCAAAACAAAATGCAATAGTACACATTATGACAAAGTTAGTAATGAATAATTTCTAGACGAGCTGAAGTGCAAAGCAAAATGATACGCGAGATGTGATTAGGCAGTTGAAGTTCATGGGTCACATTACATGTAAAGAAGGCCTAGAGAATCTTACTTTGACAGGGAAAATTGTGGGAAGAAGGAGTAGGGGAGAAGGGGGATAGTTTGGGTGGACAGTCTGCAGAAATTGTTGGAAGAGAAAGGAGTGAAGGAACTGGGAGTGGTGCTAAAAGAGAAGGACTACAAGAAATGCCTATAATCATCTCTGATGGATTATTGTCCAAAAGGAAGAGGATTGTGGTCATCTGGGATAGGAAATAATAACCTAGGACAGGGGGGGGGGGGTAATTCTCTTGGAGAGGAGGTGGTAATTTTGGAAGTGGTTGGCAACCTTCTATAAGGGGGTAATTATGGTCATCTATGAGAGCCGTATGGTTATGTAAAGTAGTAATAATTTTTTAATGGATTGTTGTCTCAAATGTCTTTTGGAAATCACTTACTTTGTCTGAGCACACTGCATAGAGCTGTACAATGCCTTCATGTCTGAGTTTCTTCATGACATTGGCCTCAGCCAGGAAGGCTGCAGGTGACATGGTCCTTTCCTTCAGAGTCTTGACAGCGACAGGTGTGTTACCATTCCATACTCCTAAGTTGCAAGAGAGGGACAAAAAGGGCCAAAGGGTTCAAACAATTGGTAACAGGATGATGATTGTTAATGGACTAAGGTTAGGGTTATGAATATATGATGCAGTGATGAAGATTTAAAAATCTGGGAACTGTCACTGGAGCAAATGTTTAGGAAACCAAATGTAGCAGGAATAAATGTTTAATTATCAATTCTTGCAGGAATAAATGTTTAACAACCAAAATACATACAGTACCTAAGCTAGATATGAGCTCAGCTTTCGATACAGTAGATTACTCTATCCTGACTTGAAGGCTGAAATCATATCGTATCATCTGAACGATCTCAGTGTGTTAAAATTGGTAATTCTACCTCTGGTAAAACTACTATGAAGTATGGTGTACCCCAGGGTTCGGTAGGAGGACCACTGCTCTTTTCTCTTTATATGCAACCAATCAGCAAGATATTTCACAAACATTGTATTAGCCACCATTGATTAATACGCAGATGACATCCAAATTTATCTTTCTTTTAAACCTACAATGTCTTCACTGTCGTCAGCTGTTTCAAAACTTGAAACATGTCTAGAAGAACTAAAATCCTGGCTAATATCTAATGGCCTTAAGCTGAATGATGATAAATCTGAGTTTTTATTATTAGGTTCAAAGCACATGTTATGAAAGGTTGACTATCAATCATGTCATCTCCATATTGGTAGCACATGTATCACTCCATCAAAAACAGCTCGTAATTTGGGTGTAATATTTGATCAAGAAATGTCCTTTTGTAGTCATACACATGTTCAACAGAGTGTAAGGTATGAATTACGCAATCTAGGTTTCATAAGAAAGTGTTTTTCTGAACCTGGGGCTGAGATCTTGATTCATGGTTTATTTGCTTTTTGTTTAGATTTTGCAAATTTGTTGTTCTGTAATCTTCCAAAAATGATGTCACAAAACTTCAACGACTTAAAAATTCACCAATTCTGTGTTTTGATTTGATTTGGTTTTGATTATATTTTATTTTCTTCTGCATTCATGTAAACATACAATTTTCGATAACAATAATAATGTAAAGTACAATAAGTATTTTTCTGACAAAGAATCATAAATAAGCAAATATATTTATATATCATTACGAAAAGCTCTCGTTAAAACTTTACCACACCACTATAACACAGGAACTAATGTAAATCAGGTGGGGTATCACGACCCCACTTTCATTTCTCTCATTAAAACTTTGACAGAACCACTATACCCCATCACTATGACACAGGCACCAATGTAAATCAGGTGGGGTATCAGGACCCCACTTTTGTTTCTCTCGTTAAAACTTGGAGAGATCGAGCCTTGCAGCTCTGCGTGAGAGATGACAGCTGTACTCTTCATCATCAAACAAACTCTTACTGGGGCTCTGCCTGAAAGGAAATAAGAAGTAGGAAATATATATTTTACTTACCCCGTAAATCTCTGTGTATAAGGCGCACTTTTTTGCCGCCGGATAAAATTGAAAGTCGGGGTGCGCCTTATACACGGGTACAGAATTTTTTTTTTCCCCCGATTTATGGCGCTATGCCTGGCAATGTCTCCCAGCTCAGTAATCAGTGTGTTGACTCACCACTCGCAAACTACAACAACACTAAAATTTGTCTGTCATCTTGGTTTGAAAGTAATCTTTCTAATAGATCTCAATATGAATAATAATTCCTAAATCTTTTTTATTTAACAAATGGTGTACCACAAGGTTCTATCCTAGGACCTAGGTACTCTATTGTTTTTAATTTAAATTAATGATCTTACAGTCTTCTAAAAACGACATTGTTACTATTATTTGTGACAAGTTTACGAGCACAAATCAGCGCCTTTAACTGCACCTCGATGTTAAATGAAGGTCCTTCCCCGCGTGGGTTTTCGGCAACAAAACACAAAAAAAAATATTTAATTTATTTATTTATATATATTTTTAATTTTTAATTTTTTTTTTTCCTTATAAACAGGTGCGCCTTGTACACGGAAATTTACGGTAAGTTGTTTTAAGATATTTTCATGTCAAAAAGTCACTTATAATTTAGATGAAGACCATAATGAAAGTTCGAACAAAGCAAAATGTCCCAGAATTTTGGGTTTACTCTATGAAAATTTGAGGAATTACGGGTAGGGTAAGAATGAGTAGCTTTATTCATAGTGTAAAAGTTTTGAAATGAAAGAGGGAGCATATCATTTAAATACTTAAACATGATCAGTAAACTTTGTAGCGAATTTATGTCGAATACTGTTAGGGTTTTCAGTTTGTAAAATATTGGACTTGTGTGAGACAAATATGGTGAACCAGTACATACGAAGGGCTTTCTTTTGCAATATGTTATATACGGTAATATCAATGAATTATAAAGCATAACAAGTGTATAACATGGGATTAATTTCTTCAGTTTATATAATAAACCAATATTCCTAGAAATAGAAGTATATACCGGTAGTGATATGACGTATATGTTCATTCCAGTTTAGATTTTCATCGATAATGACACCCAGTAGATATATTTAAAATTCTGTTACAAGTACATCATTCAGTTTACTCTCTTGTTTCCCCTACCTACCTGAGCAACTCTGTTTCCAAATAAAATCCCACACGTTTTCGATCGTCATCAGACACGCTATTGCAATCTGGCTTTCTCACTCATGGGTCCAACACTCTGGAATGATCTCCCTCTGCAAATATGTCAACTGTCGTCAACAGAAACATTCAAATCACAACTGAAAACTTATTTGTGTTTTTCCTTAAATTGTCTAGGAGAATTTCAAAATTTGTTTTTTGTTTTTTCTTTCTTATGTTTGTTACAGGTATTTTTCTCTAAGCACCATGAGCACTGAAAGGCGGACCTGTGCGCTATACAAGTAGCCACTATTTTGCATACGTTTTAGGCCATTTTAAGCATTTCATAAAAAATCACGCACACACGCATGCGCGGGCGTTTTCGCGCGTAACACCATTATTACACAACATAGAATCGCCATTTTTTTTCTTTCATGATATTTCCCATATTTTTTTGAACAATATGATACCATGTTTATCTCTTTATGACCATTGAGAACAAGATGAGCGTCCGTGCGCGCGAGCTCTTGTAATACATAGCATATATGGGCAAAAACATGCCAATACGAAATCTATTATAGCTCTTTGGGATGGAACTGGACCCCCAATTTTGTTTCATATTTTGATAGAGAATGAGTCGGAAATAAGACTTAATGTCTCATTTGGCTATTAAAAATATTCTGACATCATCATAATGGCTTTCGATCTAAAAATACGAATTTGCATATTATGAAGTCAGCATATTTATGGAAAATTGATTGTATCTCTGTAAATATTGATCGATTTTCTTCAAAATGTTGATATGTTGTAGCTAAGATAATTCTCTTCAAGCTCATATGTCACCATTTTTCATTTTGATGATGTCATCATAGTGAAAATTTCTATTAAAGGCCTCATGTCAGAAATTTCATAATTTGTGTGTTATGCCTATAGAAGGTGAATTTCGTTCATGTCATGAATCTACATGATATTGTTTTTTAAGAATTTGTAAGCAGTATCTCGCTTATTTTTGCTCTATTTTGTCTCAAATTTTAGTTGACCAGCCCACCTATACTTGTTTCAAACAAGTATTACATGTCTAGTTATTATTATTATAACCAATTGTTGCAGGAATAAATGTTAACAACCAAAATACATACCTACTAAGCTATAACCAATTGTCGCAGGAATAAATCTTTTACAACTAAAATACATACCTACTAAGCTTTTCAATTCAATTCAATTCAATTCATTTATTTTTCCTCTTTCAATCGTTCATATTTACAATGATGGTACATTTTTAACATATTCACATATTTATATACTTATAGATCAATTTGCACAATAAAATACATTAAAAAAATAAACACGAAATTGAAAGGGAAGGAGGGCCGACTAAAAGCAGAGCTTGTAGGGTGTAAGCCCCCCCCCCCCCCCCCTGTAAAAGTAATATTATGAATTATTATTTTATGAGAAAAAAACTAAAACAATAACAGATTCAGTAATACAAAAATCACTTTTAAACGCTAAACATTGATATATACATACATGTTTATAAAAAGAAACAATCAAAGTTGCATAAAGTCACACTACAAATTATATTTGATTGGGGAATGCAATAGCCTAGTAACTATTCAGAAGAAAGCTTTTAAGTCTCCTTTTGAAAATTTGAATCAAATTACACTGTATAATATCATTTGAAAGAGAATTCCACGGTTTGGAACTGTAAAAACAAATGTCTTTTGTGCAAAAGATGTTCTATTTAATGGTAGATGAAAAGAGCTCACCTGGCGAGTGAGGTAACTATGAATCGAATCATCACTTACGAACAAATCTTTAAAAGGCAAAGGTAATTGTTTAGCTGAAAAATATACAAGTCTTTAATTTTCAAAATGTTATTATTCAGAAAAAGATTATTCTTTTGTGCCCGGAAATCTCCATTATTAATAATACAAATCGCTCTTTTTTGTAATATAAAGAGTCTATTAATTTGGGAAGTTGCTGCACTGCCCCAGGCAATAAGTCCGTAATTCAAGTACCGGTAAGGAAGAATAAGCGTAGAATACAAGGATAACGTAATATAATGGGGTAGGTCTTAATTTGCCAAGGATACCAGTGTTGCGAGCAATGATTTTGCAGATATTGTCAGTGTGCGCTTTTCAAGATAGTTTTTCATCAATGACTAGCCCCCAAATTTAGTTGATCGGGCACTTCGAATGACAGTACTATCAATAATTATACAATTAGGCAAAGTTGCAACCTTATTACTAAATAGCATGTAACTAGTTTTGTCTAAGTTAAGTGACAGTTTGTTTGCTTTTATCCAATTTGCCACACTTTTAAGTTTGTTATTTAATATTTGCGTCAATTGCTCTGGATCGCGATGTGACAAAAAAATATTTGAGTCGTTAGCAAAAAGTATAAATTGAAGCAGACAAGATGACTTCTCATCTAATGTTGTTTATATAAATAATAAAAAAGTGGGCCAAGAATACTGCCTTGCGGAACTCCGCAAAGGACAGGTTTACTTTCAGAGAAACAAACTGGGAGCGCCCTTTAAGATAATTCCACGTCAACGGTTTACCCCTAATTCCGTAGTGAGAAACTTTGTAAAGAAGGACATCATGATCAATGGTATCAAATGCTTTAGAAAAATCTATGAACAAACCAACCGTATTAGAAGACTGATCAATAGCTTTGGCAACTGTTTGAACTAAAGAAAGTATTGCATGGATAGTGCTACTCTTTTCTCGGAAGCCAAATTGAGTATCAGAGAGGATGTTGTGCTTTTTAAAGAAACTCATGGTCCGTATGTGGAACAACTGTTCAAGGATTTTAGACCAGATTATAGCAATAAGCTATAACCAATTGTTGCGAGAATATATCTTTAATAACCAAAATACATACTTAAGCTATAACCAACTAGATGGAACTTCGACTGCGCAGTCGAAAATGATGCCTCCGCCATAGAGCGATTTCACAAACCAAAACAGAAGCAATTTTTCAAATTCAGGTATAATTGTAATCCATAACAGGTTTTCAGAATATCGTGATTACAAGCTATTTTTTATATACATGTATGACCCTTTTATCTTTGACCTCATGACCCTAACATATCTAATCAGTTTTATTGGCTTTGCAAGATACATACGTGTCTTGAGTTTGATGGTAATTCGTCCATCGGTTCTAATAATAATGCGATCACAAGCTATTTTTGCATATATGGACCCATGACCTTTGACCTCATGACCCCTCCCCCCCCCCCCCAAAAAAAAAACTAATCAGTTCATTGGCTCAGCAAGATACATACATGTCCTGCGTTTGATGGCAATCTGTCCATCGGTTTTATGTGATCACCAGCTATTTATGCATAGATGATGAGCCCTTTGACCTTAGACCTCGTGACCCCAAAATCTAATCAATTCATTTGCTCTGCAAGATACATACATGGCCTAAGTTTGGCAGGAATCCATGAATCGGTTTCTGGATAACGTGATCACCAGCTATTTTTGCATACATAATGAGCATTGTGACCTTTGACCTCGTGACCCCAAAATCTAATCAATTCATCGGCTCTGCAAGATACATACATGACCTAAGTTTGGCAGGAATCGATCACGAGAACGGGACATCCCTACATACGTATATGTACGGACGGACAGACAACCCGAAAACATAATGCCTCCGGCTACTTCGTACTGAGGCATAATTGTAACAAAATAACCTGAATACCTACCTTGCCAGACCTCACCAAACTTTCCTTCTCCAAGTCGTCTGTTCATCTGACCAAGAGACTTCCGAGGGGTCTCCCATTTGTCCTTACCGAGACCGATGGTGTTGGGATTCTCCTTCGGACAAGCTTCAGTCAATTTGCAGCATAGACCATCACTGTTCACTGAGAGACAAAAAATGAAACAGAGAGAGAGCAGAGCTAGAGAAAATTAAAGTAACGTACTGCAAACCAGACATTTTCAACCTTTCACAAATTCTGCTAGTAGTAAAGAATTCACAAATGTTTCATGCCCCAAAATCCATGAGCCTGAAGTACATGTACATCGAGCCTTTCACAAAAGTTAAAATTTCTCTGACTGGACTAATTACTTTGCAGGCTGGTCCAGACTTTCCAATAATTCATTACACCCCCAATGAACCCCATCCAAACAGATGAGATCATCAACTCCACCAGTTTGATAGTAGATGTAGCATTAACCTGTGTAGTGTTTTTGAAGCTTCGAGTGAATAAGCCCAATTCTAATTCACTACAGGATCCCTTCAATTGCTTGCAAATATTGCTTGCAAATTAACATCTGGGCGATCCAACTTCACAGGTTTTCGCAACCTTCATGGAAAGCCCCGCATATAACCTTTGTAAACATAGTTAAAATTTACTGTTACTTTGTATATTTTGATTTTTATATTAATTGCGAAATAAAATTGAATTGAATTGAATTGAATATTAGTTTTTTCTAGAAATTTTCAAAAAACCTCAAAGCCTAAGGTGAAACTACTGGTACATATTGATCAATACATCTAGGCCTACATGTATGATAGCACAGGGATATCAACTAGAGAGAGTTAACTCTATAGCTTCTGCATTCTCTTCCCCCAATAGGTTTTAATACAGGGATCACCCGGTTCCTGTAGGGAATGGGTAGACCATAGTATAGGACCTTGCTTTACTTACTCTGGTAGTGACGAACCAGCTCTGAGACCGTTGGGAAGACACTTCCTTGAAAGATGAAGAAGCTGTTGCCTCCATCCATCTTCCATATTCTGTAATGCTTGACATGATCTCCCTTCTGAGGGTTGTTATCTCTCACAGACAGCTCGAAGGTACCTGAAACAATCGGTGTTTCAATTTATTTCTTATTTTATTCATAATAGAAACAGACAAAAACTTGGCAAAAGCCTGAAGACTAAAGTTCAGATACCACAAAGATTTTCAGCTAGTATATTACTAACATACTGATGTATGTACTTAATTTAAACAATTCTTCAAATGGTCCATTTAGGAAATAAATGGGTGAGTTTACATTTGCCACCGATCACGTATAAACTGGAAACTCTGTGCAATTTGCGCCCAACTCTCCATTTTATTCTATACCACCAAAAATTTAATAAATGTCAGAATTTTCTGAATATTGGATTACACATGCACCCTGCCCTAAATATACATGTACATTTACTATTTTACACATATTTGTACACATCCCCTCTTAAATACACCCTCAAAAATATGTTGTTCTTCATTAAAAACCATGACAATGAAATTTACAAAATATACAAGAATAAGCAAGTGGGAGGGTTGCTCATTGAAAGACTGTGACATCCATGTACATGTATGTCACAGTCTTTCAAATTTGCGTTTGATTGATTACAACTTTTAAAAAATCCATTGGTTTCTTACTTTTAATTTGTTTTTCATAAAACTTCACCAAGCTCAATTATAGTTTAAAGTTTTCAGGTTTACACCATGCAAAACTTAATTCTTCCAACAATCTGTTTTTACTTCTTTTTCTCTTTTTTTTATTTTTATATTAAAACCAATTTTTATATCAAGTACTTAATGACTTAACTTTTGATGATTGATTTTTGTTTTCTTACCAGGGTCTCTATCCCTTACAATGAATTGGCCTTTATTTATACCAATGGCCATCAACTTCTTCTCGGCGTCCTGCCTGGAACACATTCCAAAATCCCAACTGAAAAGAAACAAAAACGTAGAGGGAAAAATTTGATAAAACGATCCTTCATTGAATTTTGATGGTATGAAATTATTCTATAATTCTTAGGCAGTTATTTGACATATATACGAGGTTGACTTGTGCGAGGTTACTTCATCAAATCTATGTTCTTTGGCAAAGTGGGTTCATGAAAATACATGTCTTTATATTTCTACCTGACATGTTGTAGTATACTAGTCTATGAACCACAGATGCATAAAGTATATATTTGCCTTTTATACCAGAAGTCTGAAGACATGTTGATGCAAAGGGGATATTACGTTTGAAAGTTTGTGTGAAAAAATTGGGAATTTTCAATATGTTTCCAATTCATAGATGTTAGTGTTTTTATTTTTTTTATTTTTATTTTGTTTATTGATTTATTATTATTAATATTTAATACTTCAGTTCAGATTTTCATTCTATACTGGTAAGTACTGAGGGGAGGGGGGGGGGGGGGGGGGGGGGGAGAGTGACTGGTAACATTTGTTTCAAAGTGTCAAACCAGCAAATGAGTTAATATGTAATGCAAATACTTTGTGTTTCTCAAAATTTGTCGAGTCTAAGTGCAAAAATCCTTCATCATTTGATGCATTTTCAAGTTATTATACTATCAACTTATGTACCGTTCTGCTGGAAGTAATATGGAACTGGCCTCTTCTTCCTCATTTGCAATCCCTTGAATTTAGAATAAAAAAAGAAAACAGGTTTTTATTAGGACAGGCATGCATATACAAAATACATATATGTATATGTCAATATTTCGCAACCAGAGTTACAAAAACTCAACTTTCTCAAAGTTTAGTAAATGACCCCCACCCATTTCCATTTACAATGTAGGTTATGAGATTGTTATAATTATGGCCTAAATCTCAATGGTCAATAAATAAAGTATCTCTCATGTCATTAACATTTCAATGGAACTTCATTTGCAAGAGATACAAGCAACAAAAAACAAAAAAAATCATTTTGCAGTGCTCTGAAGAGCAAATTATAGAAATACTAACATACCAGTAAAAAATACCAAGAACAGTTTAAAGGTAATGGGGTCATGAATTTAGTTCAAATGAACATATTAGAAGCATATGCGGTCTTACAATATTCAGTGATCGTTGTCGTGGTTGAAATCGAGTCTAAAGTTATGAATTATAAATAATAAACTCTTTATGTTGTATAGCTCCCTCTCAAGGTCAAGATATTAATTAGGCCCTGAAGCAATTGTTTTTGACTAAAATCAACCGATTGGCTATATTCCCATTTTGGAAATTATATATCACAACTACATATTCTGAGATTTTTATGGTCGCAGCTACAATTGTATGGCCGTGAGCGCTATTTGAAATTCATCAAAATTTACCAGGAGCACTGGTAAATTTTTAATGCAGAAGTGTGTTCTTGCGGGGGTTATTTTTTTTAATGCTTATAATTAATACATCCCCAGGAGCATCCAAATATATCAAAATTGTTAAGACTCACTATCCAGCTAATTTTCAAATTTCCCAAAACTTTGTATTATACCAACCTAATTCGTTGGACAGAATTTTTTTTGTTCATTACTCAGCTATAGTAGATTTTTGGGGGGCGACCGCCCCCACCCCCCCCCCCCCCCCTGGCTCTGCGCCTGCCAAGAAGAAGCTATAGACCATCACATGCGATCCTGTTTGAATTGTTTGAGGGAGAGAAGGTGTGAGATAAGTTGTAATACTGTCATTAGTCTTTGTATTGTTTATTATATCCCTCATGTATAGTTGTTGCATTAGGATTGTATACAACAAGAAAATGAATAGTTTTACTATAAAAGACGTTTCCTGCCGCCTACATCGGAATAGTACATTTTTTATTGCTGACGTCACGCATAGTACCTTTTTTCCCTAGGGAAAAAAGGTACTATGCGTGACGTCAGCGAGCATACAGGATTTCAATGCCTCAGCTCACAGCGCTCAAGCATGTGCACATGCAATTTGCGCTGTGCGCGCGATAATTGCACTACACTATACGCAGCGCCAGCTAAGCTCTGTTTTTGAGGCGTGCAATTTTCTTTGATTTCTTTTAGATCTGAATGTAAGATGTGAAAGTGAGTATAAGGTTCATGTTATTACAGAAGTGTAGGAATAATACAGATGGAAGGGATATAAAACAAATATAAAATGATTCATTCTCGGAACAAGCTAAAACTATTCGCACTCAGGAACATCATTAGTACTTTAGTGCTAGTTGAAGTTCCTTCGATGCGAATAGTTTCAGCTAGATCCTCGAGTGTCATTGTATGTTTGTTTTGTATCACTTGATCGAAGAATATATGTTGAATTGAAAGATATAGGTGTGGTATCATCTCCAGCCTTAGGCTTATATTGCCAAATTACCTCTGTGTGCATCTCAATGCAGTATATATTGCTGTTGTACCTTGTAAGGTTTTGATTTTACTGATCTAAATGGTTATACTTGTTTATTCTACATTTAGCTTTCCACTCTGTCATGCTTCAAGACACTCCTGACCTACATTCATCATCTGATGTCAAAAGCAGGGCTCCCACTTAGCTGAAGTGGAGCCTCAAGTTGTGGCGAGCTGGCGCGATCATATGGCAAGCAGTTTTATCATTAAAACATATTTTTTGATATCAAGAATTCAATTCTTGATATCACAAAATTGAATTCCTGATATCACGAAATCAAATTCTTGATATCAAGAATTACCATTGCTTTACAACATAAAATTATTTCTTGATAACAGGAATTTATTTATTGATACCAATTAATAAAATGGCCATAAGATCGCGCCAGCTTGCCACAACTTGAAGTTATTTATTAAAAAACTGACATTTTATTCCATCTTCGCAGAAAAATGTCCTATAAACATGCATTTGGCAAAACAATAACAACCAATCAAGAAGTAAGAGGGTATGGACAACTATTAATGGTGTTTGTCAAATATTTATGGGATATTTACTGCTAAAGGGATCAACTTACGGCGACTCGGAAGCCCCGGTCTGAACATGGCTTTGTACTATAGTGCTATATGTCATATGTTAATGTAATACTGACATGACGTTGCAAAATATCGACAGTAAAAAAAAATGGTGGAGTGCTCATTCACTCACTCACTCACTCAACATACGATCAACTGAGTCACTGTTCTTGCATGCGACAACAGTTTCAAATCGACCCATCGTAGCCATATCATACAAAATTAGTAAGTTTTTTAAAGATGTACAAATACTCACAGAATTCCCACCTTGTGAACTATTAATTATTATAAACTTGATTTTATTGTCGTGATAATCCGTCAACACAACCGGGGTATATAGCCTCTAGGATCATAGGATGAATGAAAAAGAAGCATGCACGCTTGTACAGATAAGTCCGCTTCAACCACTGCATGATACGTTTAAAGAATTGGTATCAGTCTTTATTCTGCTGTATTAGTCTTAGTACAAAAGCAAACTTTAGAATAACAAATCAAAATCAAGAGATATCTATTACATATAACCTTTAAAGTTGAATTACTTGAAATGAAGAACAAAGAATACTTTAAAAATATATAAATATTATATTTTAGAACCAGTTAAATTTTGATAGCTTTAACTTTTCAGATTATTCTTTTTCGTTAAAATTTTGTTTAACATTAGATGAGACTAATGGCCCCAGCCTTCCTTAGTGAACTACCAATGAACATGACGGTAGTCCTAATGTCGTGTTGGGACCGGTTTTTGAGCTATTGGCGGTAGGAGAGGTACATGTAAATGGGCAGGTCCAAGCTATTGTCCCCTCTGGGGTCAAATTTCATCTTTATATATATTTAACAAACTATACCTCCTTTTAAAGCTGAAACTATGAATTTTATCAATCTGATAAAAAATATAAAAAATAATCAAAATACGAAGAGTGCCAAGGTCACGAACTTCAATTTTTTTATTTTTTATTAATTAGCGTGACGTACGGGACATTACATTTTTATTTATGTATCTCATTTGAATTATTTGTTTAAAATTAAATATCTCAGGACATGTAGACCATCATGCTAGAAAATAAGAAAAAAATATAAAAACTTTCAAAATTATTTAATTATGCAAATGAGGTAGGTTCCAAAGTGTGATGTCCCGTACGTCACAATTTGATCATAATTTGTTTAATTTTAATTATGAAAATAATTTTTTTTTTAAAGATATTCTAGGAAGTTCTAATTTAGATGAATACCTAACAAAAAATAGGTTTAACAAAAATTACAAAAATTCTGTGTTGATTACATAATCAAATTAAGAAATGTGACGTACGGGACAAGTGTGTGACGTACGTTACAACCCCATACAAAACCAATGCAAGGTGTGAAAAAGGAAATAACCAAAAGGAGAAAACATACTGTGTAAGGAAACTTGTTGTAAACAGGGATATATGAACATTCTAACTGGGTCCCTTCTAGGAATTTACTTGTCTGTACTGAATTTGATGTAATTAGTCTTCAAGCCAGACCCCTGGTATTATCAACTTTGGTATTTTTGCCAGTTGATGTCCCCAACATTGGCAGGATGCTACATATGTAAATCATAATAGTGTACTAGTTCCTGGGATGAGTCTAATGAAATTATATGGTAGTAGATGCACCAGAAGCTGGCTTTTACAACTTATAGATGCTGCAGGTAAGAATAGCACATGTATGGTATCAAGCTCTCGATCCATGTGAGGTTTTTTTGATATTCTATGTCATATATGATGGTAAAGGATTACAGCATACACTGTACATGTTATGGAGCCAGCTCGGGAATTCTGATCTCCTAAAAACTACATGTAACTTTTAAGGAAGGATAGCCTTTTTGAGTACCTTGTATTTCACACTCTCACCCACTTCAGATTTTTATCACTTTTACACCCATGCATTTTTGTTGATTTCGCTTTAAACTTTTGAATTGTGGAAAAGGTCACACAAATCTTTAGGGTTTTAATTTCTTATATCTGGTGGTGTTAATAAGAGGTCTTTAATCAATACGAAATACATTCAAGATTTATATTTTTGTATCCATCTTTCACAAACATGTAGGCTACATTAATGTACATCAAAATTCTTGAATATATGACAGCAACATACATGTTCTAATCTGGGATAAAAAGATTTTAAAAAGACAATATGTTCAGCATTATCTTTGAATTCCTTCCAAATCCTATGATATTACTATCAAGTAATTCAAACAAGCTATGAAGAAAAGACTTCATATTTGTAATGTATCTTTGTTCACAAACTAGCTTAGAGCATAAGAAATGTTCTTTGACAAAATATGATGTGCGAGTGTGCCCCTGTGTTTCAAACAAGTTTAAATAAAAGTTTTCAAGTTCAAGTTCATCTTCTTCATTAATTATTATTTAAAAACATTTTGCAATGTTGAATGGAATGGATAAAAGAAATGAGAAAAGAAGCATGACTGCACATGAATAGATGGGTAAATGGAATAAAAATGGTAATATAGTGCGTATGAATGTAATTCAATTTGTTTTCTTTGTTAAAGTAATATTTGTATTGATTTACCTCATAAATTATCACAGAGGATATTAAGTGATGGTCAGAGGATCTAATTGGGTTCTGAAACACTCTAATTGTCACTGATTTAAGTTTAAATTGTTCACATTTAACAAATTTTGACGAAAATTCTTCATTTCAGTGCATTTTCCCATAGGGAAAAGTTGTCCCGTACGTCACGTGTCCCGTACGTCACATACACACATTTATGTTTTGGTATATTACATAACAACGAAAGGTCAGAAAAATATGGTAATAGTTGTGATTAATGCTTGATTCCATAATGAATTAAGATATTATTACCATAAATCTCATAACTTCATAAATTCAGAGAACTTTTATGATGAACTTATTTTTGAAAAAGTCAGAAATTCTCTGGTCCCGTACATCACGCAGCACATTAATTACATTAAAAATTAATTTATGAATTGGTGAGAACTAAAACTTGTCACAAATGAACTAGCCCATAATAGCCACAGACTCATACCAGAAGATAGCCCTATAAATAATGTCATCCATTGTTATTTCTTGTTTAAAGTCTCTGAATGTCCCGTACGTCGCAAAGCAAATAGCTTGGACCTGCCCAAATACAATGAAGCAGCATGCAAGAGACAATTACGGAGTAAAATGAGAATATTTATTATCTCCAAACTTTGCATGGAGAGACATAATTATGAACTTCCACATAATTATGTGAAACACTAGATAAAGAGAGAGAGGGAGCCAGTTAGAAAGAGGGTCTTGATCTAATAGTGATATCATTCATTGTATAACTATCCCAAAACGTATAAGAAAAGGACTGGGCCGAGGCTACTGCCTTGGGGGGGGGGGGGGGGGGGCTCCACATATCACATTAGAGAATTTAGAGTATAGTAGTAATAGGATCGATATGAACCCAATGTAATCTACCTTCAAGGTAACTGCAAATGCCTGGAATATCTTGGCAAGAAGTATGGCTGGCAATTTGTTATTGAGTTTGTCATAATCCTCACTCTAACGGGCACCACGTTATAACAGTTGGATTTTATTTTCTTCTTCAGTTGCAGTACAGGCCACCATCAGGTGGTGCAGTGCTGATGCGTGTACAATCAGGGGCGGCCGAGCGACTTCCAAAGTGGGGGGGGGCACCAACAAAAAAGGGCACTTTCTGGAAAGAAAAGGGCACCTACAGTGGGAAATCTCAAAGCGAAAATATACAATTTTTTAGACATTGGTATATACCCCTACATTGTGATTACATTATCAGGGATGATTTCAATATTTGTTTCTCTTCATACATCATACAAGATATCGCTTAAGCATCATACTTTACAGTTGGGTGTGATGTCTGAATATGCATTTACGAGCGAGCGAGAAATATTTTAAAGATCTGTGAGGTCGCAGTGCGAAAAATTACATCTTATAAAGAGGAACAAAGCCAATCGTGATGGGGTTATAAGCACATTCTCATAACGGAAGACTGGAAAGACCTTTGATAAGTAACATAATTATATCATCTTTAAATGTGAGCGAGCGCAGCGAGCGAACTTTGGGGGAAATTGCTCTTAGGAAATGGGAACATGTCGAAGAAAAAGGGGCACGTGTCAAAAATAAAAAGGGCACTCGTCAGAGGTGAAAAAGGGGAAGGGGCACATTTACTAAGTAATATGGGCACTTGTCAAAGTAAAAGGGGCACCTTTCCTATGTAAAAGGGGCACTTCTTACAAAATAAAAGGGGCACTTTTCCTATGTAAAAAGGGGCACTTTTGGGGTATCTGAAAAAGTGGGGGGGGGGGGGGCACTGTGCCATCCATGGTCACTCTATTCATCCAAGATATCGAAATAGGTTCATGAATTGCTGGTGGTATATTATCGTAACAATGCAACCTTTTCAATAAAAATGCCAGCCTTCTTAGCTAAGTACATGCACTGCACTAAGACAGTGTATCAAATATACAGTGCATCCCAGAAAAAACGAAACCGAGAATTAATCACACTTACATGTAATCACAATTATAATTGATAACTGACACATATTTGTAAGGCTTAGATCCTCCTCTTTTAACGCACGAGTGGTTAAAATGACTTTGAAGAGAGGAAACCAAAAAGTCATTTAGCGTACGGTATCTGAATTTCAAAGAGAAAATCACATTTCTAGAAAGTTGTGTTTCTGCTCTTTCATATGACACCTCAGTCAGGAAAAATGAGCTAGGAACGACAAAGTTCTGTTCGTTTAAAGTAGGCCTAGTGCTAGACAGAAATATGGGTCATTTCTTTAACAAAACTGACATTTGTTGACTTGTATAGAGGCGGTCAGAGGAACCAGATGCAATCTCAGCGAAACAACCGTCGATATCAGAGACTGAAGCTTTCGGTCTAGCCTAGTGCTAGACCAAAAGCTTCAGTCTCTACATGTATATTGTCGGATGTTCCACTGAGACTAGTCTGGCTTCACTAGACCTCCGATTATATGGGGAATGTCAACAAATGTCAGTTTTATTAAAGAAATGACCCATATCAGACGGTTATTTCTGTCTAGCCTAGTGCTTGCATTTCCATGGCATAATTTTATCAAACGAATTCGTTTTCACTGGCTAACAAACGGAATTAACAAAATTCTCTTTACCTTTACCTTTACCCGAGATTCTGGAAGAATGCTGTGTTCTCAGCAGTCGGGCTTCCAGTTCAATTTCATTTTCTTCCTTCTCGTAGTTGGGTGTCTTCTTGTTAAGTTTGTCTGGCTCAGTTCTGCGTCGGTATTCTACTCATATATGGATTATGGGGAGCAGAAACGCTTGTCCTTCCATACTCGATCCAGTCTGGCTTTAAAGGCATTCACCGTGGTAGCAGTGACTACCTCTTCAGGAAGTGTGTTCCAGTCATTGATGTGACGTTGGCTGAATGCATCTTGGCTGAATGCATCTTGGCTGAATGCATCTTGCCTAATCTTCGTTGAGCATCTCTGTTTTACTATCTTTAGACTGTGGCCTCTTGTGTTGCTAGTCGAGTGCTCAAAGAAGGTATCAACTGGGATGCGTTCAAGTCCATGGATGATTTTGAAAACCTGAATCATGTCGCCTCGCCGTCTGCGATATTCGAGGGAGGTTAAGGTTAAGCGCCCGAAGTCTCTCTATGTAAGGACGGTTGCAGATGTCATAAATCATGTTGGTAGCTCTCTTCTGCACCCTCTCTATGGTCTTGAAATCCTTCTAATTGATGATTTTGGTGCGAATAACAAACTCTTCCAACTTCATCCGTGAAGAGTCAAGGCAAAAGAGGGTGAAACTCATCACTCTCCCAACCAATACTAATACTCGCACGTGCGTAGAAATGGAAGTTTTCACCCTACGTCGTGTTTACATGAGGCTGCCAGTAGTATCTTCGTACGCTACAACGTGTGAGCGAATGGGGAAATTCCCTTTCTCTCCCTCCGGAGAAAATTGGGAGAAATCTGAATCCGCCCTCCTGATTGGTCTAACCCCTACCGAGCCACGGCCTGGTAGCGATATACCAGGGCATACGCAGGGGTTAATCCAAGAATGAAAATATAGACTTTTTGTTGTTATTTTTTGTCTTTGTTTTTAATTTGGTTGTTTTTGTATTTTTTTCTTTTTCTCACCCAGTATCTGTTGGCTTTCTTGATCAATCAAAGTGGATATGCCGTCTATTACCTACTCTTCACTCTCGCTTCTATGGGTCTGTATGACTGATAATAATAATAATAATATAATACAAATAGATCTAATAATAATAATATTAATTGTGATGGTGGCTTCTTTTATAGCACTCATGTTCCATTTATTTTGCCGGTCAGAGAAGTTTAAGACTCAATATATGCTTCTATAAATGTTAACAATTTTGCTTATACTTCGTTTATTTAGCAGACCTGTCTTTGGTAGCTGCCCCAATAGTAACAAACTCATTAATGTTCATTATCACAACACTGACATGAAAGATGGAGAGAGAATAGGTTGAACACAGGCGGGGATCAAGGGCGGCCGAGCGGGCCTTGCCCCCCCCCCCCCCCCGCGAAAAAAAGAGAAGAAGGAAAGAAGGGAAAGGGAAAGGGAAAGAGGAGAGAAAGGGAAAGTAAGAAGAGGAAGGGGAAAAGGAGATAGGGTGGATTACAAATAATGCTGAAATGACATAATTTCCGAGATTTTTCCTCACTTTGAGTAAATTATACTTTTTTATGCGTTTGATGGAAAATAACAAATTCCTGAATTTACAGCCAGGCAAGAAATATGGTTCTTGAGATTCCTACATGTCAGGGCCTGATGAACGGCAGGGATCGGAAGCCTCGAGCTCCCCCCCCCCCCCCCCCCCCCCCCCCCCCCCCCACTTTAAAAAAATATATTAAAGAGAGAAAAAAGAAAGAAAAAAAAGAAAGAGAGCCAGAAAGAAAAATTAAGAATAGTTAACTGCCAGTGTCAACAAAATGTGATTAAATGAATAAATGCCTAAAACCGTGATTAAATGCTTAAAACCCCTAAGCTTCTGGGGCTCTGCCCCATGGATTCCACCTAGGCCCCTAAGGCGGGCCCCTGAATGCTTATCTTACGGTAATTTAATGCCTTAAACCTCTGATTTTGTGGTGTCCTGCCAGTGTCACAAAATAATAAGGTATACAAAAAAAAATGCTCATCTGACCTTCATTATACGCCTAAAACCCCTGAGCTTTCGGGGGCTCCACCGCCTCGACCCCAACAGGAGCCCTAAGGCGGGCCCCTGAATGCTTATCTGACCGTAATTTATTGCTTTAAACCCCTGAGCTTCCGGGGTCGGACAAGGTATCAAAATGTGTTTATCTGACCGCAGGCGCGTAGCTAGAGGGCGGTGGGGGCGGTGCGCCCAAAATCACCGCCCCCCCCCCAAAAAAAAAAGAGAGGAAAGAAAAGAAGAGGACGTAGGAAGAAAAAGGAGCAGACAAAGAATATGTTTGAAATTCAGACAAGGATTAAGAGTAGAGAACGGAACAACGCATCGTCTTCTTTCTCTAATGATTTAATAAAACGTCAAAGCTTTAACGCTCCGCGCAGGAAAGGGAAGGGGGAGGGGGGGGGGGCTGATTTCAGAAAAGGATAAGGAGTCGAGAACGGTACAGCGAATCGTCTTCTTTCTCTAATAATTTCATGAAACGTCAAAGCCGTAATTCCACGCTTCGCGCAGGAGGGGGCTGGGAAAATGAATTCAGACGAGGATTATTTTCGAGAACGGTACAACGAATCGTCTTCTTTCTCTAATAATTTAATGAAAGGTCAAAGCTTCCGCGCTTCACGTAAGAGAGGGGAGGGGAAGGCACTGAATTCAGGCAAGGATTAAAAGTCGAGAACTGTACAACGAATCGCCTCATAGTCTTTCTCTAACGCTTTAATGAAACTTAAAAGCTTCCACGCTTCGCGCGGGAGGGGGGGGGGGAACCTGAATTCAGACGAGGATTAAGAGTCGAGAACTAGTGTACAACGAATCGTCTTCTTTCTCTAATGATTTAATGAAATGTAAAAGCTTCCGCGCTTCGCGCGGGAGGGGGAAAAACTAAATTAAGACGAGAATCATTTTCGAGAACTGTACAACGAATCGTCTTCTTTCTCTAATGATTTGATAACACGTAAAGGCTTCCGAGCTTCGCGCGGGAGGGGGGTGGGTGGAAACTAAATTCAGACGAGGATTATTTTCGAGAACGGTACAACGAATCGTCTTCTTTCTTTAATAATTTAATGAAACGTCAAAGCTTCAGCGTTCGCGAAGGAGGGAGGGGAAAACTCGCCCCTCCCTGCACCCACCCCCCCCCCCGCATTACGTCACTGCTGGTCACCATTACGTTCCAATATTTGGCTCGCATAATTTCACATTTGGGCGCACCCCCCCCCCCCTAAGAAATCCTGGATCCACGCCTGGTTGAACAGGTATGTCTTCTTAAAGCCTATCTGCACTAGTTTGGCCAGGGGATTAGACCTAATTCCTTCGGGGGTCCCTGGCAGATGATTGTCTCATCAAATCAGCTCTCAATTAACATAAGAAAAAGGGATCAGGGGGATCAACGGGTACCGCTTAGGAGGTGTTTGGTATATAGAGGGCGCAAGTAGCTATAAGTAGAGTTCTGGGAAGGGTTAAAAAAAAGATATGTTCTGAGCTTTCTCATTATTTTATGTCAGTGTGGGAGGCTATCACAAAAGAAGTTGCCATTTGAAAATTATTACTCTTAAAATACCTTTATATTTAAATAAAGATACGATGAGAATGAGCTAAAAGTTAGGACAAAACTTTCAAGCTACATGTTTGTGTAGTCCCATATTCACTTTTTCACTGTATTTGAATGCTGTATACAAAAATCGTTTTGATATTGGATGTAAAAAATGTAAATGAGAATTTGTGTGTTTGTTGTAAAAATTGGGGCAAGTATATATGAAGAAAACAAAATTCACTCTTCATTGTGCAGTGCATACCGACAAGTTACGTTCAGTAAAGCCCAAGTGAATTCCTTTTTAATTAGATTATTAGTATAGAATAAGTAAGGAAAGAGAGAGAAAGGCAGAGACAGAGACAGAGAAAGAGAAAGAGAAGGGGATGGGAGAGAGACTGGGGAAATTGACCATCTAAAATGATAGAAAGAGATGACAAAAGTTTAACATATGTCTAGTAAATGGTTGTCTTTGAACATCTTTGAAGTTGGGTCCAGGAGGAAGAGGAGAGAAGAAGAAAAAATCATACATACGATTCCAGAAACCTTTCAAGTTCCAAGAATAACAGCAAAGAAAGGACAACCATGACAAAACTTAGCTGAAAACATGCGGAAAAGGAATTCCCTCACTGAGTGATTGGGCACTTATATTTCCATCATGACCCAAACTTTTAGAATATGTAACAAGAGCTGAACAAAATAAACTTTAAACACTGGTATCTGTTTTAAGTTTTTATTGCAGAGGGAAACAAAATGTTTCTGTTTCAATTATAGTACAAAGCATTACATCTTGAAAAGAATTCCATATAAAAGTACTTGTAAAATAGTGATAGAATATAGTTTACAAATATCTACTAGTAACAGTATGAGGATAATGTACTGGGTAATATTTATACAGTGTTTCGTTAAAAAGCTTCTGGCTACATCTACAATGGAATGAAGATATTGATTCTTTCTGTGAAAGGCATTTTATCCATATATATATATATATGTAATGACATGTTTTAATAACATACACAGTCTAGCTACAGTGAGTTAGATAGTCCCATACAGTGTTTTTCATGTTCTTTGTATTATATACATGTGTTTGTTTCTTTACACACATAAATCCATCTACATGTACATGTACACGGTCGCATCACACTGTGCAGCATTCCAATGCAATATGAAACGGACTGGAGAAAAATATTTAGGGTAAGCCTTGATGAACCATTATTGTAACTACAGCAAAAAAATAAAAAAATTTAAGAGAGTGTGTCAAACATAGGCTTTCTTGAACTTACTTTTGAATAAAATTTTGATATGTCTGGAGAAATCGTAACATGCTTTCTTAAAAGTACTGGAAAATGGACTTTTGAAAAGTACTGGAAATATTGTTTTAATCATCTTGGGTATTGATGTCGTTTGCCGACTCTATTTTTTCTCTTGAACACGCCTTAAACAAACCCTTAAATAATATAACTAATATGCCTAAAGTTCTACACAGTCTTGAATTCTGTGACACTGTATGACCTGAAAGATTGAATTAACCCATTAATTACCGGAGCCGGATAGTCCATGAAAAGCTTATGGGAATGGGAGAATTCAGCAGGAAAAGGATTAACAAGATTACAAACATGATTGATCTACAAGAAATATTAGTTTAGATAATGTCATAATCATGTTTCTGGATTATACATCTATTCTCTCTGCATTCTAAAAAATAAACCATCATTTCTTTCCCTCAACAACTGCCAAGCTCATATTATTTTAAGTTTTATACATACATAAAAATATCTGAAGTACATTTTCATTTATTTACAAGCATCATTGTAGAATGTGAATCATTTATACTCTTCATCTCGTACCTGATACAAAAAAAAGATTTTTATTCTAAAATGGAAAGAATAACAATGTTTTGGTCTAATTACCGAGGAATTGTAATTGGTACATGTCCTTGGTACTAAATGCTGCTAGAGACAAAAGACAACAAGTTTTATTTCGAGAATATTGGAAATTGACCTGGTATATCACACAATACAGTACAAAAACAGTAAAGTATTAAATCTGAGATGGAGTATGTGTTGAGCTTAATTTATGAAGCAATTTGATGGATTTCTGTTTCATTGAGGAGAATTAAAAACGGGAGTCTTCTGCCTCAACCTTTAGCTGTAAACTTTGATGTCTTGAAATATGTACCAATCAACATATGTTTCAAAGATGAAATATACAAGTAGAGTTCTAAAAAGAATTGTATTACATGCATCAGCAAAAATAACCAATCATAATTGCGATCCTAATTCAATGTATTTTAACTGAATACCAGGGATATTGAATAATTAAAACCAAAGTGGCACTACGCACACTAATAATTCTAAAGGCTTGTAAAGATATGAAGTGGTAAACCATTACAATGGCATTAAACAAAAAAAAATACATGTCAAGGAATGGCAAATGCTTACAACAAAGTTACTTTGTGTATTCAGTTAGCTTTGTACCATAAGATACAGAGATGCGAAGGGTCGTATATTACATTAACATTTTTTTGTTTTAATGCCTTGATTTACCAGTTCATATTTACCCTTAAGGGTTACTTTATTATGAAAATGGGGGGGGGGGGGGGGGATTCAGAAAATCTTCTGACGAACATGCACATACATACAGAAAGGTTCAAAAGTTTGAAAACAAGGGCAATATTTTACATCTCACAATTTGGCAAGAGAAGATTTTTCAAGAGGGGATAGAGGATTCTGGAACGAGGCCTACACGATGTCTACAAAAAAATTCCTACACATCAGTATCAAGTGTTTGTACAATATTTTCTGGTACTGGTACACATTGAAGTGTCTAGACTAGATTAATACAAAAGAACTGTATTATTTTTCTAAAAACAATTGCCCCGTTCAAAGTATGTTTATAAGTTATGGAATCTATATAAAATCACTTGGAAGCAATTATTGAAGAAAAAGATCCTGATTATTATTCATAATTGTTATTCTCCATAGCTGTTGGTTTTATTTACACAAATATGATTAGATAATATTCAATTGTAATCAGTGATATTTTATAAAGTGTGTTATATTTACATTACATATGTCTGGCTAAAAGATGACTAAAACCTCACGTATCACTATTAATTAGTACATACACTTGGATACATGTTTTTGGTTAAAAAAATTACTAAGAGAACAGCACATTCCATATGAAATTCACCTGCATTGAAAACACCTTTTCACCTTACATGTAAGAACTATCTAAAAGTCTGATTTCTTGAATATCCATGAAATAGATGAAGCAAATAATTTATAGAATTATTGGAAAACATGAAATTTAGAACAGAAACAAAATAAAGATGGAATTTAAAAAAAATATATAGTAGAAAATCTAAAATAAAATAAAAATGTTAAACAGAATTTCACAACCGAACTGTGTCACAATGTTTTAAATCAGATTGAGTTATATTCAAAGACTCTCAATGACATCACAAGGTCAAATCTACTAATCATTGTGACATCACAAGGTCAAATCTAATCATTGTGACATCACAAGGTCAAACCTAATCATTGTGACATCACTTGACTTCTATGTCAAACATATCTAGCAGATGTACTTGCAATGTGAGTACCGTGTAATACAATGTATGTGCATAGGTATATCTACACCATCGTTGATTATCAAAAAATGCACCATTGATGTCTAATATTCCACATAAAATAAAACGCACTGTACAAAGATCTTTATAGAAAGCTCTAGGTACTTAGAAATCAATGAAAATAGACAAATAGTAGCAAAGATTTAATATATACAGTACATGTAGGTACATAGAACAAAGGTCAAAGATCAAAGGTCTCTTCCCTTTGGAACTACTATTCCTAAATACAAGAGGATTCGAAATGGCACATTTGGGTGTTTATAACAACATCATACTAGTTTCATTCAACCTATCTATCAAGACATATCTGCAACTGGCCAGAACTCTGCCAATGAACCCCAGCGACGGTTTAAATCTCAATATAAGCCATGTTAAACACTGCAACAAACTAGACCTCAGTATAATTTTCTCTGTAAATTTTGATTTTACAGTTGATTTACTGTTAGAATGAGATATAATTTGGTTAAAAATAGAGAGGAAACAAAAATCTATAAAATTTGGAAACAATGAACGGTTGCAACCTGAATTCTCAACTACAAAAATGAAATGATATAAAACTATATCACCTAAAGTAAATAAACCACTTCATAAGGCATAAAAATATGGTTTATAGAGCATTATTCTCTCTATAAATGGTATCCCTGTTTTCGGAACATGTTTTATACGAACTGCTACATGTACATGTATAATTATTCACTGACAGACATTCATAAAGGAGATTCAAATGAAAACCATGGGTTACCGCCCACTATGGAATACGCATGTATAAGTTGTACTTACTGAGAGTGTATTGAACACATGTACTATGCTTATAGAGTTATAAAACACAGGAAGCTTAAATAAATGAAGTCGAACAAATAGACATGCATGAGAATCTGAGTCAAAATTTCTACCTGATATAATACAAAAATATACAAAATAAATGTATGCCTATAATCATTTGTTCCTGCTCGTAATCTAACTTTTAATCAACAGAAAATTGACTATAAGTACTCCTTCCTCGCGTTAAACTCAGTTAATCATGAAGTTTTAGCGCTGCGTAGTCTTGAAAATGTCAGAGCACCTCATTCATACATGATAGGACAAACCATCTCAAAAGTAAAAAGCTGTAGCAAGATAAAACGATTTGACATGAAAATGAGAGGGAAAGTGACGCTGAAAAATTACCTGCAGACAACAGACTCCTAAGCATAGTTATATATCTGTTTGGTATAAAATACAGAAATTTAAAAGGCACTGTTCTCACGTCATTCTATGTTGCTGCAGCCCTTTAATTTTTGTTTACACAGTTTGAAATATCATGTATGAACGAGGCTTTAAACAAGTGACAGCTCAAACTCAAAGCGCACAGGAGGAGCAAGTAGACCCAATCTCTTTTTTGTTGTTTTACAGAACAACCTCCACATCCTAATAATCTTGCCAGAGGTCTGCCCAACCTAGCGATAAGTATTACAGGCAACTCTATAACATCCACACAAGTAAATGCAAATGTACCAAAAGTCATTGAAAATCGAGGTAAATTCTGTGATTCGTTTTCTCTCATCCAAAAGACATGAAAGAGCTGTAGATATTTTCAACATGAACATTTCATCGCAAACATATACGTTTTTACTCTTCATCAATTACCAATATGCCTGATATTCAAAATAAGCTACACTTGAAAAGCATGTAGCTACATGTACAGATCCCTTGAAATGTTCATTACAAAGTCCTAAAAAATTACTCACATGATTGTGTTTAAAAAGTACCATAATACAGTGACTGTTTATCGTCTTTAGACTATAGTACTATCTGAAAAGATGAGGAAACAAAGAGAGGGAATGTATATAAATCATCGGTTATGACATTATTCAGATCAGTCGAGTATAAAAATAACTTTCTTCCATCAAACGAAGTATAAAAGGAGTACCTATGATTACATGTTGTCTATTCGGAGCAAGAAGGACGCCAACTCGTTTGATTTTAAACACAGTTAACGTCCTTTTGGCTCTATACAGACAGTTAAAAACTCTAATGGCTCACACATACAGGTGACCTGCTGATGTCAAGGGAGGATGGGTTACTCTAAAGCCTTATACATATGAATTGAATTCAATCATTGAACATTAAACTTAGGGTGCGTTCAAGCAACACTTCGTCAGTCGTAAAAATAAACGTGTTTAAAAACGCAAACATGAAACGCTGAAAAAGATGCTTTTTATATCGTGATTCTGCAGAATCACGGTTGCTAAAAAATCGCTTGAACGAACGGAGATCTCAATCATGATTCTATAACGTCATTATCGTTGCCTGCTTCCGGTTTGGCCTACAGTCGACCGTAAACAACTTCAGAAAGCCCGCAGTGAAGTTGACCTATACTTCCTGTGTCAAACTGCACAGTGTGATGAGCAGCAGCTGGGCTTGAAAAGTGCGAGAATCAGCGTTGATGAAAAATCGCTAGAATTCTCCTGCAGTAAACTTGTTTTTTAATGGTGTTTTGATTGTGGTTCTAGCTTTTTTTTAAAAATCGCTTGAACGCACCCTTAGCGATGATTGGAAACACTAACACAGGGAAGCAAGTTAAAGATCTCAATGCTTGCATAATTTATAGATGGAATACATCAATAACCTTAAACACAACTCCTACCTTATACTAGCACCCTTGATCTATTGCCAAACATAGATTGCTTAGACTTTTCTATAGCTGTATGGCACAACTGGTTCTTTGTTTTAAATCGTTGTGATTGATTCAAATTGATCGTAACTTGATACCAATCACAATCTACACTACAGAGATATGAGTTTGTAATTTTCGATTGATTGGAGAACTTGCAATCGATGCAGAGTAGTTGCAGCTTTTGATATTAAGACAGGGCCCTAAATGACAAGAAAAACTGTTCAAAGAGCAAAACACAGTGTTATATCTCGGGGCTGACTCAATTTGGCAAGGTGCAGAAAGATGTTTCATAAAATCATTTAATTTTGTGGTTAAGCCTAATATATTCTTGCTTTTTTTACATTATTTTTGCTATAGACATATCGATTTTTCATTATCATTTACAAAGATATAAGTGAGATGAACTTCATTTTTTTTTAGTCTCTTGGCATATTGATCTATTTGTAGCATATCAATCTCAGTCTTGTCAGAGAGAGACTACAACCATTTTACTTTAGCATTATAAAGCGACCCATCTTATACCAACTATTAGCAGTTAAGACGTCTTTCTCTCCAAACCAGTTTATCTTTTAGAATGGATGTGGTGAGAGACGATAGGATCATGTCGAGAATGAGGTCCTGACTCTTAGGAGACAATGTCCTTTTAAAAGACAATCTTCGGGAGACACTATCCATTAGTTAAGAAGGAATGTTGTCTTTCAGTGAACAAGATGTTGATTCAAAGGAAAAGGGGCTACAGGTACTGTACATCACAGAGGGTCAGGTTTCCTATACTTTCTGAAGAGCATCCAGAAAGCGAAACTGTATGTGTATTCATGATTCTTTCCACAGATTGTCAAATTAAGAGACAAACCATTGGAGCAATTACACAACTCAACAGAACAATTTCTCTGTATTAAACGATGGAGCTGTAATAGAAATCTTTCACGACACTGTCCATTCAAGAGATGATCTTTCAAAACATTGTCCATTCAAGAGACAATCTTTCAAGACACTGTCCATTCAAGAGACAATCTTTCAAGACACTGTCCATTCATTCAAGAGACAATCTTTGCCAGCTAATCGGCCTCCTTGTAGTTGGGTTCGGTCGAGACGAAGTAGTCATCCAGGCAGAAGTGAAGGAACTCGAACGTGGGCCTCTGCTGGGGATCTTTGTGCCAGCATTTCAACATGATCTCGTAGAGAGAGTCCGGACAGTGATGCATCTTAGGCATACGATACCCAAGGTCCACCTGATCTAGCACCTCCCGATTCGTCATACCTGTAACAGAAACAAAGAATCAACAACTAATCAAAAACAGGCTCTAGATTTCTCTGCACATTTCATTTCATTTTATTTCTTTATTACAGACCTGCCAACCTCCGGAGTTCAAAAACTGTATTCTTTAATCCCCAAAGTTGTAATTTACAGACAAAAGTTGTATTCTTTTTAAAAAACACGGACTGTTACGAGGATCAATGCCTCTTAATACAGTTCCTACATACAGGAAGAATTTTTGTATGGACCATTGGTTGAATATACATGATTTTGTCACGACTGGTGTGTTCGATAAACCAATGAACATCCCCAAATTGCTGATGTAAGATGCTTGTAGGATACTTACCAGTTTTTTTTTTTTTTTTTTTTTAATTGTTTTTTATTGAGAAAAATCGTACTGTCGTATTTGCTTCTAAAAATCGTACTGGTTGGCAGGTCTGTTATTATGTCCATAGAGGATAGTTGTTCATATTTACATTCTTGCTTTACAGTAATTTCATAAGAACAACATATAATTGACAATCATAAGTACTTAATTAAATACATGTGAATTGTAAACATATGCTTCATGTTTGTCTGAATTTTGTTCAACCTCGTTTCTGATTTAGTCTCAAGGCCCTGTTTACAAGAGTTTACTGTGTCATTCTGTATACGTACCAGTCATTGTTTGCATGATTTTGTACGCTTCAGTTTTGCTGCTTGTAAATGTTTAATGAAGCATGTATATATTGATGAATTGAATGATCATTATAAAGGAGGTGATAAGTATTGCTACCAGTAACATTATCATCATTGCTCTCCTTATTCTGTAAGTCAATATTATCTCCATTTGTGAAAATGAAACTACTGCAAAACCATAACTTTTGCAAATTGTTAACGACAGCGATTTTTGCCGCAAAAATTTCCTGTTGTGATGCATCAATTTGCAGGATGGAATTTTCACAAATCTAGATGACGATGGAAAAATCATGAAAGTTTCTTAAAGATATAGACAGGTAGTGGTAAAATTGCGGTTCAAGGGTTTTGGGTGCAAAATATCCATTCAATATTGTTTAAATATTGCCATCAGAGGTTTAGATAGCAATACTTCTAACCAAAATTCTCACAAAAGCAGAAACATATGCCCAAATGTTGAAGTGCATTCGCGATATCTATCCAGGCCGGATCGATATGATGATTAACTAAATATATCAATTAGTAGGCAGTTTCCCAGCTTCTATCACAGACTAATCTATTTGATGACTCACCGGGATATGGGATACGACCGAAGGTAACTATCTCTGTCATCAGGATTCCAAATGACCAGACGTCTGATTTGATGGTGAACCTTCCGTGAAGGGCAGCCTCAGGAGCAGTCCACTTGATTGGGAACTTGGCACCTAGGAAAGAAATCAAGTCAGAAAGAAAATATAATAAACCTGCTTTAGCAACCACCTGTAAAGACCACTTGTCTATACAGGCTACTGACTCCAGGGGGTGTTTCACAAAGATCCTAAGTTGAACTTATCTCTAAGTTGGACTCGACAATTATGAAAAGCCGTTTTCATCTTTGAAAATATTTTGTAAAAGTTATTTTAAAAGGCATAAAATGTTGATTCAAATCATTCATATTTTCTATCATCAAGGAGATTTCATGCTCTTGATGTGGAATTTATGAAAAGTCTGAAATACTTCAATTTTTGCTTTTTCATAAATTTTATTTTAAGGCTACAAATGGCTCTCCATAATGTTATAAATCCAAGTTCGACTTAGGACCTATGTGAAACACCCCCTGGAGAATAAAGTCTGACAGACATGACCACTATAAAAAAACCCACTACTATTAGCAAATAGTATTGTTTCCCTTGAAAAGTATTTCATTGGAATTTGTATGTCAGTAAAAAGTACAATAAGACCGCCTGCCTATGATGAGCCCGAAAATGAAGACACTCTGACGTCATCTTCATCATCATCTATCAAAGTCAGTGTTTTCCCTCTTATGAGGGTTACTGAATGCTCCCCAGGGAGTGGAAAATGTACACACATTGTGTTCGGGTAAGCCCGAGTCCGATGACCGGGGAAATAATATATCTTTAAAGCACTTAGGCGCATCGTTGGATCGATGTATTGAGCGCTATATAAAAACAGAATATTATTATTATTACTGACTTTCGAGCCATGACACTCCCTCTACATCTTTTTGTCTCAAGCAACCTCCGCATTTAAACCAACTTTACTGCCGTCTTTCTTCACCATATCTTTCCATGAAATCTTTGGTTTCCCTTTCCCTCTTAATATGCCATCCACTTCCAGATCCCAAGCACTTTTCACAGGTTCATCCCACTGCACCACTTATTGCTACTTGCGCCCTCTACATGTATATAGCAGACAATGCCTAATTGGTACCCGTTAGTCCCCCATGATCCTCTTTTTCTTATGTTAATTGGGAGCGGATTTGATGAGATAACCACCTGTCAGTGACCTTGGAGGGAGGTCTAATCCCCCTGGCTGAACTAGGACAGCCGGCCTTTAGTACCTACCTACTCTCGCCATGTATTCGTCTTCTTCGATGAGACGAGCCAGACCAAAGTCAGCGACCTTGACAACATTACCCTCACCAACCAAAACATTCCTGGCAGCAAGGTCACGATGAACAAAGTTCATGGATTCTAGATAGGCCATACCACTTGCAATCTATGAACGATATCCCAAGAAATAAGAATTTTAGAGTTAAACATTATTTTACACAATTTACTCTTTCACGTTCAGTTCATTCATTTTGATGTTATTTGAAATGAATGTTTTTATATATTGTAATTTACATTTGTAAAACATTGCCCAATTCAGCCCTTTAAGCCGTGATGCATTGTTATACTTTTATTCTCAATAAAACCATTATCGATCAATTGAACAGTTCAGATATCAATTTTTATTACACAATTTTCAATTATGAATGTAAATGCTATTTATTATCACTTACTTACACATCCTCCAGCATTTAAGTGGTTGTCAGATTTAACAGCCCAAAGGTTATATGGTATCTAATGTTTTCAGCTGAAGAAATTGCTCTCTTCTTGAAATTCATAACAGGTTCATGAATATACGTATTATGGACTGTCTGTATCACTCAAAATGTTGTACAGTCAAACCTGTCTATAGCAACCGCCGAAGGGAAACAAGGGAAATGTTACCCAGTCCCTTTAAGAAGCTCTGCTATAGGTTCTTGTGACTCACCTGTGCACCCATATCAACGTGTGTCGTCAGCTTGGTGTCTTTGCCCGTGCCATCCTTGAGATAGTCCAGTAAGCTTCCATTTGACATCAACTCTGTCACAATGTAGATTGGCTCCTGCAAAACAAAATGCAATAGCACACATTATATAAAATAATAATAATAATAATAACTAGTTCTTATATAGACCTTTTCAGGACCGCAGGCCCTCTCAAAGCACTTTACAGATATATATTATTACCCCGGTCATTGGATTCAGGCTTACCCGCACACAAGGTATGCACATTCTCCACTACCTGGAAAGCATTCCAGCCAGGCGTCAATTTTACAAGTGCTCACTTGCTAATCTAAGCACATTAGCTTTCGCATCCTACCGGGTACCCATTGAACACCTGGGTGGAGAGTGGCAAATGTAAATCACTGTCTTGCCAAAGGACATTAGTGCCGCGACGGGACTTGAACCACGGACCTTGTGATCCACAGTGCGGTGACATAACCCCTCGACCACGACACCTCTACAGTGAGAACTTGGCAACATGTACATGCAGGATAAATTGATGTTTTCAAGGGCGTCTATCCAAAAGGACCACAAGAAATGCCTATAATCATCTCTGATGGACTATTGTCCAAAAGGAAGAGGAGTGTGGTCATCTAGGAAAAGAAATAATAATCTGGGACAGGGGGGTAATTTATTCTCTTGAAGAGGAGGCGGTCATTTTGGAAGTGGGTGGCAATCTTCTATAAGGGGGGGGGGGGTAGTCGTGGTCATCTACGAGAGCTGAATGGTTATGTAAAGTAGTAATAATTTCTAATGGATTCTTGTCTCAATTGTTTTTTGGAAATCACTTACTCTGTCTGAGCACACTGCATAGAGCTGTACAAGGCGTTCATGTCTGACTTTCTTCATGACGTTGGCCTCAGCCAGGAAGGCTGCAGGTGACATGGTCCCTTCCTTCAGAGTCTTGACAGCGACAGGTGTGTTACCATTCCATACTCCTAAGGTGCAGAAGAGGGACAAAAAGGGCCACAGGGTTATTAACAGTTGGTACCAGGATGACGATTGTAAATGGACAAAGGTTAGCCTTATGAATGTACGGTGCACGGATAAAAATCTGGGAACGACCGTCACTGCGGCAAATGTTTAATAACCAAAATAATACCTACGCCAGAGATGCCTACCTCTTGACACAAAAAACAGACTGAAAATCCTAAAATATCAGATTTTGGAGATAAAAATCAGATTTTCACGAAAACTCGACACTACAACTGGCCTGTTGGCCCTGGCTAGTAAAATTTCAGAAAAATGTTTTACTTGTAAGAAAGGCCAAGTAAAATGTTTACTCTTTTAATAAAATTTAATGAGAAGATTATAAAGCAAATTTTTTGGGGGGTTGCAGAGGCTTACTTTTTTTTTCTTTTTTTTTAAAGATGAAAAATCGTATTATTAATATTGTATTATCGTATTTCACTCTTATCATCGTACTAAATACGATTTAATCGTAATGGTTGGCATCTCTGCTAAGCTATAAACAAATGTTGCAGGAATAAATGTTGAATAACCTGAATACCTACCTTGCCAGACCTCACCAAACTGTCCATGTCCGAGTCGTCTGGTCATCCTGAGGGACTCCCGAGGGATCTCCCACCGGTCTTTACCGAGACCGATGGTGTTAGGGTTCTCCTTAGGGCAAGCTCTGCTCAAGATGCAGCATAGGCCATCGATGTTACCTGAGAGACAACAAGAGAAATAGAGAGAGATGGGGAGAGAGAGAGAGAGAGAGAGAGAGGGATAGAGAGAGCAGAGAGAGAGAGAGAAAGAGGGAGAGCAGAGAAAGAGAGAGAGCACAGAGAGAAAGAGCAGAGAGAGAGAGAGCAGAGAAAGATAGAGAGAGAGAGAGAGAGCAGAGAGGGAGAGATAGAGAGAGAGCAGAGAGAGAATTAAAGTAACTGTAAACCAGAAATTTTCATATTCAAACTTTCACAAATTCTGCTAGTAGTACGGAATTCACAAACGTTTCATGCCCCAAAATCCATTAGCATGTAGAACAGGTACATTGAATCTTTCACAAAAGGCAACATTTCTCTGACTGGACTAATAACTATGCAGGCTGGTCCAGACTTTCCAATTAGTCATTACACCCCCAATCAACGCCATCAACGCCATCCACACAGATCATCAACTCCACCAGTTTAATGGTACATGTAGCATTAACCTGTGTACTGTGTTTCGGAAGCTTCAGGTGAATTACCCCATTTCTATATCACTGCAAGATAACCCTTTAATTGCCTGCAAATAGTACCGTAAATCTCAGTGTATGAGACGCATCTTATACACGGTCATTTTACAGTATAGTATTAATGACTGCTTTGAGAGAAATAGTTGTTTTATTACGCTCAAGGGAAGGTTAGAATTGTGCTATTCCCCGAGGCTTGCCGAGGGGAATAGCCCAATTGTAACCTTCCCGAGAGCGTATGAAAACAACTATTTCTCGAATATTAAAGCAGTCATTAATACTTTTATATGCCGAAAAAAAATAGACTAAAAAATAAAAAATAAAAAATAATTTGCATTTTTGTCGAAGACGGGATTCGAACCCTTGCGTAACATCAAGAGGTGTATTGAAAACCAACGCTTAGACCACTCGGCTATCGTGCGGCGATAACATGCTTGACAGTTTTCTCCGATATATACATTAAAATGGATTGAAAACGGCTCCGCGTGAGGGATGCTTCGCAAAAGCTCCATGAAACGGACCCTTCTTTTACTTTTGCAATGCATATTGGCACGAACTTAGATCAAGATCTATCGGCAGATGTTGTTTTTTTGTTTTTGAGAGTTAATTTTCGTCTTCATGTCAACAATGCAAGATAAAATTGTCGGTAAGATCGATCGAGATTCAATTGTATTGAAATTGCCGACCAATTTTTCGCACACGTATGGTATCCTCCATCGCTCAAACCATTTTTTAACATGTAAACCTATGGGGTAACCATGGAGACTGACCTATTTTTTTAATAACCATGGTTATTAAAAATATTGAAATGTTTTATGCATGGTTACCGGGAATTTTACAGGAACAGTTGAAGTTTATGAATGCAATTCGACCAATCA
The DNA here is from genome assembly GCF_000002235.5 of Strongylocentrotus purpuratus. Taxonomy (NCBI): domain Eukaryota; kingdom Metazoa; phylum Echinodermata; class Echinoidea; order Camarodonta; family Strongylocentrotidae; genus Strongylocentrotus; species Strongylocentrotus purpuratus. The sequence continues at coordinate 17,791,690 of NW_022145598.1, forward strand.
GATGGCTGGATTTCTTAAGTGAGGTATATAATAGTTTTTACTGGAATTTTCAAAATAACCTCAAAGCCTATTAACAGCACAGGGCTATCAACTAGAGAGAGAGTGTTAACTCTTTAGCTACTGCATTTTCTCCTTCCCATAGGTTTGAATCCGGCCCCCCCCCCAACTCCGTGAACAGAGGGATACCATGCATGTTACTAAAATGTCCGCTAAAGGGGTACTTTCCACGCACCGGCAAGTCCGGCTCGTAGTACACAAAATCTGGCCCGTATTACACACCAGACTTAGGGGGGTGTTTTCTAAAGGAGGGAACATACATATGCGTACCCTAAATAACACTGAGTGGGGGGGCCGGGGTTTGAATACAGGGATCACCCGGTTCCTGTAGGGAATACGGAGTAGACCATGGTATAAGGAAGGACCTCGCAGCTATACTTACTCTGGTAGTGACGAACAAGCTCTGAGAGCGTCGGAAAGACACTTCGTTGAGTGATGAAGAAGCCGTTGCCTCCGTCCATCTTCCGTATCCTGTAATGTTTGACATGATCTCCCTTCTGAGGGTCGTTATCTCTCACAGACAGCGAGAAGGTTCCTGCAAACAATCATTGTTTCAATTTCAATCTTTTTTTAAATTCATTCATAATAGAAAAGACAAGAACATGGCAAAAGTCTGAAGATTACAGCTATCACATGGTCTGCTCGCTATTTATAAGGACTGCTATTCATAAAGGATCACTATTCATTTAGTCACGCGTTATGGATAGCGGTCCTTATGAATGGCGGTCCTTATTAATAGCGAGTTAAATTGTCTATGGTTTGCTCGCTATTTATAAGGACCACTATTTGTAAAAGACCGCTATTCATTTAGTCACACGTTATGGATAGGGGTCCTTATGAATGGCGGTCCTTATGAATAGCGAGGTAAATTATCTATGGTTTGCTCGCTATTTATAAGGGCCGCTATTCATAAAGGATCGCTATTCATTTTGTCACGCGTTATGAATAGTGGTCCTTATGAATGGCGGTCCTTATGAATAGCTTGACCCGTTACCACAACGCTTTTCAACAAATGTATATCAACGTACTAATTTTAACAATGCTTCAAATGATCCATTCAGGAAATAAACGTGTAAGTGTTATATTTGCCACAGATCACGTATAAACTGGCAACTATGCATGTGCACCTTGTGAGAAAATATCCATGTTAATCTGTACCACCCAATATGTAATAAATAACCACACTTCCTGATAAATGGATTACAAATTATGTACCCTGCCCTAATTATACTTGTACATTTTCTATTTGACACATATTTTTTACACACCCCCTCTAAAATAAACCCCCAAAATATGTTGTTCTTCATTCACAACCATGACAATGAAATTTTACAAAATATACAATAGTGTAAGCAAATGGAAGGAATGTTCATTGAAAGACTGTGACATACATGTGTACATGTAGGTATGTCAAAGGGCGTGTTCATGCTTAACTTTTTCTGGCCAGAATCAGGCATCTGTTACGCGTTTAGTTTAAAACACGGTTGCGTCCATGCTCACTTTTGTAGAATCACCGAAAAAACGGCGATCACGATCGCCGATCCTAAACTCACAAAAAGATGCGTTTACAATTTGTAAACGCGTTTAAATGGGGTCAATGCACTGACCTCTAGTGGTCTACGTAGCATGCACAGTGCAGGTTGCGAATCCAGCTGCAAGGCCAATTAAGGCCACACAGGGAGAATTGCCTGGAGGGGCCAGAGAAGTGAGCATAAACACTACACTGTGGAACTGCGATTACGATGAGCGTTTACGATGTGCGTTTCAGATCGCTCATTCTACCTTCAAAAATCAAGCATAAACGCAGCCTAAGTCTTTTAAATTTGCATTTGATTGATTCCAATTTTTTTTAATCCATTGTTTTTTTTATTTTTTACTTGTTTTTCATATAACATCACCAGTTTGAATTGTAGTTAATGTTCGGGTTTACACCATACAAAACTTTCTAATTCGTCCTACAATCTGTTTTGCTCACTTTTTTTCTCCTTTTTCATTAAAACCAAAGTTAACCAACTTAATATCAAGCATTCTAGTTGACTTTACTTTAAATGATTGATTTTGTTTTCTTCTTACCAGGGTTAGCTTCTCCATCCCTCACAATGAATTGTCCTTTATTTATACCAATGGCTATCAACTTCTTCTCGGCATCCTTACGGGCACACTTTCCAAAATACCAACTGAAAAGAAACAAAAACAATTGAATTATTGTTCACTAATTACGTAGAGAGAAAAAATTTGATAAACAAAGATGATCCTTCAATGAATTTTGAACTTTGAAGGCATAAAATTATTCTATCAATTACTTCTATAACGACTCTGCATATCAAATCTAAATAATCTGCCAGCCACCACAATATCCTAACTTGGGAATTTATAGAATTTCTTGTGAAACATGATATACATATAAAGATATAAACTGAAAATCATTCTTGTTGAAACATGCACAAGAAATGACATGCGTTTTGAACATACAAATTGTGAAAGTTGTAGATCTTGGCAGCGTTTCACAGAAAGAACTACATCTTATCAGGTAACTTCTTGATCTTATAGGGCTTCAATATTACACCATATCACAGACACTGATAACACGTAGACCCATGCATCTCAGATTTAACATTGTTAAACGATGCCTTTAAGCTCAAAGGTCATTAGTCTTTTTATCCCAATATTACACATGTGAAAATATCCTGCTCATACAATGAACACGGCAATCAGATAGGGTTCTTGTGCTTTCAAAATAAAACATGCAACTAGAAACTGAAACTAAAGCACACACTATCATAATTTATCAAACCGTACAGTGTACATGTACATGTGAGTAATATCATGATCAATCATATACGGTAAACTGTGACAATATATTGTTTATGAATTTTAAGGAAAGCAACACTTATAAATGTTGATATTAAAAAGAGGGCAACAACGGCCTCACTGGTAATAAATTACTATCTTTAATACACTACACATGAGCTGTGTGTTGAAACTATCTTTTGTTATTTGATACTTAAAGAGAAGGTTGAGTTCTGGAAAGATCGAGGTGACAAGTAATTTGTGAACGTTAGCATTGTACTATGCAAGTGTGAAAGAACATCAGATAGAAAATGTTCCCTGAAAAGCATGGCTCTTCAAAATGCCTTAATATTCTAAATATGGCTTTTAAAATCATAAAAATCGGGACGGATTTTTTTTTTACGCCACATGTTCGTGTAGTCTCATGTACATCTCTCTGGGTACAGTGCTTGTAACTTCACCCCGACTGGGCCAAATTTCTTATCATTTTGATGATTCTAGGACCTTGCAGTTTCTTTCATGGTGCAATTGCATGACCAGAACTCAACTTTATCTTTAAAGGTAAAGACCAGTTATGGTCATGCGATTGCATTGTGAAAGAAACGTTGTGGAATCGATCAGAAAAGGTTGATCATCTAGCATCTGCAAGGTTCTGGAATCATCAAAATGATAAGAAATTTGGCCCATTCTTCGTAAAGTTACAAGCACTATACACAGAAAGATGTATATGGGACTACCCTATATCTCTCACAGACCATGAGAGAAACAAATTTACCAAATATATGAATTAGTAGGCGGTTTCCCGGCAAATTTTGTATCATCATGTATTAGTCAAAACATATTCTTTCACATGATTGGTAATGAGAGCTTCCATTTCATTTTTTGAAATTGGGGCGTTTCCAATACTAGTCTTTACCTTTAAATGCTACTAAAACGATATTGAAACAGTAACTGTCAATCTGTCTGAATAGAAGACTTGGTCATGTGCCAAAGGCATGTACATGTACTGGCTAATTTATTCAATCTTTTAAGCATGTAATTTGTTGCCATCAGAAGTTCAGAACTAAATATAAATTTAATGTACAAATGTAGATTGTCTCTTTCTCAGAGACCATGTTTGTGAAGAAGAGAAGAGAAACTCTTAGAAAGGACTGTTTCAATTCAATTCAATTCAATTAATATTTATTTCATTTCCAACAGAAAAATAAACAAAGGTATTACATAACGTATGAACAAATGTATGTGAATATTCATCTTTGCTTGGTAACGATACAAATACACTTCACACATAATCAAATTATTACACGAAATTCTTAATTTCTGAGGAAATGGGCTTGAGAAGAATAAAAGAAGGAAAGGTCGACTGAAAGAAGAGATGGGTAAACTGAATCAATATAAAATCTATTTATCCCATGGAGATGAACTTCACAAAGAGGGGTGTCATTTCTATTTTGAGGGGGGAAAATGGAGCCATTCAAAATACAGTTGAGTTCTGGTCATGTGATTGCATTGTGAAAGATAAGGTGTGGAATGGATCAGAAAAGGTTGATCATCTAGCATATAAGTATTGGTGTGTACTGCAAAGTTCTGGAGTCACCAAAATCATAATAAATTTGGCCCAGTCTTGGTAAGTTACAAGCACTGTACACAGAAAGATGTATATGGGACTACGGGATATCTATCCAGTCCGGATAGATATAATAATTTACCAAATACATCAATCAATAGGCGGTTTCCTGGCAAGATTTGTATCATCACGTATTAGTCAAAACATATATCTTTTACATAATTGGTAATAAGAGCTTCCATTTCAATTTTTGAGAGAGGGGGTGTTTCCAAAACTGGTCTACCGTAAATCTCCGTGTATAAGGTGCACCTCTATTTTTTTTTTTGGGGGGGGGGGGGAAAGAAAAAAAAAAAAAAAATTGTTTTTCGTTTTGTTGTTGTTGTTGTTTTGTTGCTGAAAACCCACGCGGGGAAGGACCTTCATTTTACATCGAGGTGCAGTTGAAGTTGTGAACTTGTCACAATAAATAGTAACAATGTAAATTAAAAACAGGTCCAGACTCTAAGGCTTCATGATACCAAGTGTTCCACACCAGCCTCATCACATCACCTAGCAGAAGCACTGTGTTCTATGCCAAACATCAATAGTCATGCATGATATGAATAGAAAAAAAAATTGAGGAATTATTATTATAAACTACATATTGAGATCTATTAGAAAGATTACTTTCAAACCAAGATGACAGACAAATTTGAGTGTTGTTGTAGTTTCCAAATGGTGAGTCAACACACTGATTACTGAGCTGGGAGACATTGCCAGGCATAGCACCAGGCCATAAATCGAAACTAAAACAAAAAAAAACTTTCAAATTTTTTTGGCGGCAAAAAAGTGTGCCTTATACATGGAGATTTACAGTATACCTTTAACCTGAACAAATTTTACTCAATACTCAAAGTTTCATCAAAGTTTCATCAAAGTTCATGGGTACCATTATCCCGCTTAAAGCATGGAACAGCGAATTTCATTATGCATGTGGAACTGAGTGAAAAGAAGCAAATCACATTTCATTTCCACAAAGTCACCTTTTTTCTTCAATAAAGCATTCTATTTCCTGAACTTTGGAACTAACTTTTGTTACAAGCTGATCAACCTTACTGGGGAAAGAAAGATATGAATTCAATGATCACACCTTAACAAAAGAGCTTTACTGTAGCATGTAGATGTGCGTCTACATTTGTATTTCTTGTCATGCATGGTCATCTATTATCATTACTTCTACATTTGTAGTTTCACAAATAAAAACCCAGTACTTTGTTAGGACTAGTAGAGCAACATACCATTGAGACTAAGACCCCGTTCTCATTCACTTCGTTGGAGCGGTCTAACTAAGACCCGTTCCTCAGGAGCAGTTCTTAGGTGAGTGAGAACGGTCAAAGTGGTCCAGGAAGTGGACTTCTGGACCGCTCCAAAAGACCACCTCAGGGGGTAGTCTTGAGGAACGGGTCTTATTAAGAGCGGTTTGGACCGCTCTAACGTGCAATGTGAACGGAAGCGTACTTTGAACGGAATTGAGCTAGTGACGTTCCGTGCAAAACATGTAGTACGGTACATACGGTTTGTATTCCGCGCGCGAAAAAATTGACCTGCTGACCTGAGCTGCCATAGCAACAAGACCACTTTGACTCGTGGAGCGGTTTGAGCCATGAAAAACTGCTCGGAGTGTGAACGCTCGCAAACCGTTCCTCAAGACCCATTCCTCTGGAGCGGTCTAACTAAGACCACTTTCACAGTGAGTGAGAACGGGGTCAAATATTAGAACACGACTGTACTTGCTTTTGTAAGTCATCATTTTCAATCTTCCACAATGGAACTTTTATTGGTAGATAAAAGTGTGTACATGCATGTTGGAATACTTGACACTTAAAGATAAAGTTGAGTTCTGGCCATTCGATTGCATCGTGGTAACGGTGCGAATTCAATCAGAAAAGGTTGATCATCTAGCATATAAGTATTGGTGTGTACTGCAAGGTTCTGGAATCATCAAATTGATAAGAAATTTGGCCCAGTTTTGGTAAAGTTACAAGCACTGTACACAGAAATATGTGGGACTACATGAACATGTGGCATAAAAATCTGTCCCACTTTGTATGCTGTTACATTGCATATTTAGAATATTAAGACATTTGAAGAGCCATACTTTTCAGGGAACATTTGTTATCTGATGTTCTCCCAAACTTGCATAATAACAATGATAATGCTCAGGAATTATTTTTCACCTCTTCCCAGAACTCAACCTTCTCTTTAAAGGTACATGTACACATGTTCATGCAGGAAGGTCCACAGGAGGTTTAAACTTGTACCTACAACAGCTTTGAAAATCAGCTACCGGTTTAGTTGTGATTTTAAATCAAGGTTTGAAAGTCAGCACCAGGTGATTATCAATACTCTACCAAAATAATTTATAAAATATAAGTCATACAATTTGGTTTGAAATGCTTCAAAATATGGATCATATTGCATCAGGGTGCATCTAAAAGCCTAAGAGCCCTTAAAAGCAAGCCCTAGAGTCTGGCTACATTGGACTGAACACGCTTTGCATGTACATCGATCAGTTCATACTCCAAACATGTTTGAAGTTTTAGTTTGTGGACCACCTTGCATGTTGGTGTGTATAATTTCTGTACAGGCAATGCTTGTTCACATACGCTGGGTAAATTCCGCATCATACATGTACAGGCTGTATGTGAACGAGCCCAAGAAAGCCTTAAATTTTAAGATGGCACCACATGTAACCGCACCCTTAAATGAACCGTTGTAATGTAAACATCATGAGAAAAAAAACTGGAAATAACCTGTTAATAGCCTTTGTAGAACACTTTCTAATCAACTCTTACATGTACAACCATGGAAATTTCATCCACTGGAAAAAATGCAGATTGGGTGCAATATCAAACACAGCACATAAAATACTAATAACATGTGGCCTGTCGTAATATCAGGTACTATACATGTACATTACCATTAGCCTAAGCAAGCTTGATCTTGAAATATTAAACCGATTGATCTGCCCTTCACAAGGACAGTAGGTGCAGTAGAGTTTAAAGTTCCTTTCTTCATTTCATGTAGCCCGACTAGCATAGCTCCCTCACTTGAGGAATAATAAGCTACAGGACATGTTATACATGTAGTTCAAGAACTTTTTCACTGACAAATTGACAAAAATGTAGCCTGCTAGGGGCCAAATAGAGGGCAATCTTACAGAGAAGCTCTTTTCTCTGAATAATAACTTTAGCTATCATATTGACAGAGTTCTATCCCAACCCCACTAAATTGTATTTGCCTCTTGACATACATGTACACTGTTTAAAGAAAGGTTATTCTTGACAACCTGAAAGCTTGCCTGAGGCTTGCCAGACATATCACCAAGAAATGTATGCCAACTGGATTCCAAGTAGTACATGTATTGTAGTTCTATCATTAATAACAGGTTAATGGAATACCTTGTCACTAGGTCGCAAAGAAAGAACATCCATAAATTTGAATATGTTTAAAAGTAAACCTGTCGACTTGACTGAGCCAACCCCCCCCCCCCCCTTCCCCCTCCTGATCAGAATAACGGGGGCTATTTTGAAAACTCGGGCTGATGAAGACAGGCCCAGACAGGGAGCAGCACATAAGGAAGAGTGATCAGGTGATTATAAGCACAGTGTATATTAACTACAGGAGAGTCCAAACAAGGAAATTAAAGTGTGCGTGGGAGGAACGGTACTCTCATATCCCTATTTACACCAGTCAAGAATAATTTGTAGGATTTCTTGTGTTTTTTTTGTAGGATTTTCGAAGAATCCAAGAGGTTAACAACTCATGAATCACTCTCATATTTTTTTCATAATTTTAATTGTATTTATGTAATTATTCATTTATTTATTTATTTATTTATTTTTATTTATTTATTTTTTTATTTTTTTATTTTTTTTGGGGGGGAGGATCTTTTTTTATATACCTCATACATAGATTGTCATTCACTGATTGGTCAAAACTATATCACATGACAAGGAGCATTTTGATCTATCATTTCGTCAGAGGGTTTGATAGCTACTATCAACCCCTGTGACAGGACTCCTAACCCCTCCGCGACTTTTGCACACACAGCGTACAAAATATCAAATGCTATTTTGTTGGCTCCATTTACTAAGTGTATAATTTGTCATAATGAATACAATGTAACTTGAATTTTAAAATAAAACATTACTGAATGAATGAATTAAAGTGAGAATAAGAATGCCCATGACCAAAATCAAGGTAAAGTTTGATGTCATACCACAACAATATAGCCCAAAGATAGATTCCAAGTACCCCTACACATGATTTGCAAGAGAAAAAGGAAATACAATTAATTCCCCAAGAAAGAATCATAGTGTGAAAGATCTGAAGTGTACTTGTTGAGAGGGAACTACACTTAGACATTTGTCAGACGTTAATAACGAATAGATGGCAAATCACTTCCACTTTCACCCTTCAGATATTCTAGGTTTCCCTCTTTGTGTCAATTTGCCTCTTTTTTTTTTGTCATTCTACTTTCGCTGTTTTCCCTGGTCTTATCGATCTCTTTATTTCTCATCCTCAAGCTATTTCTCTCTCTCTCTCTCTTACTTTCTCCATCTCTCTGACTTTTTCTCTCTTATCTTTCTCTCTCTCTCTCTCTTGTTACATTCCCCTCTTCATCTCTCTAAGAACAGAGCTATTAAGCACATCATCCTCTCTCTACATGTAGTTATCATTCTCTCTACATCTCTCTTAGAACAGAGCTATTCAACCTTTCTCTCCCTCTCTCTCTCTCTCTTAACCTACATGTACGTTGTATTCCATCTCTCCATCCCTTTGTCTTTCTTGCGAAAGTACCTCTGCTCAAAGCAAACTCTCCAGCTTTCAAGATTCACTGCATCTCCTATTTCAATCAGTACAAGTCTTATCTCTTTAAGTGATGACTTCCGTTTTCTCAATATTGCCCCCCCCCCCTAAAAAAAAACCTATCTCACTCTCACTCTCTCTCTCCGTCTCATCTCATCTCATATCACAGTGTTCTTGTGGGCATCCTAAAGTGATATAACATGCTTGCATTGTTGAAACCATATGACCTATGCTTTTAACCCGCAATATACTTCTCCCATGTTCTAACCACAAAAAATATATGCAATATTACCTGTTTATGCTTCTTTAGGTTTAACCTATTGTCATATTTTACATTTTTTCAACTCTTCACCTCACTATTATCCATTTACCACAATGATACTTCCAGTTTGCCTTCTTCATTAAACACTCATCACCCCCATCATCAAGATGCATTTTCATTCTTAATCTAAATCCTTCTCTCTCTCCTTCATCCTCTATCCCATCTGTTTCAAACAGTGACAATATTTTTTTTCTCTAATCTTCTCCCCCCCCCTCCCCCTCTTCCCTTATCCTGCTACTGTTCCTCCTCAATCTCCTCCTTCATCTTCTTCTTCTCTTTCTCCTCCTCTATCTTCTTCTATCCTTTCTTCCGCTTCTCTTTCTTCTCCTCGTTCTCCTCCCATTTCCCCTTTTCGCTCATTTATAAATGTACTTGTTAATCATGTCCATGTCCTCTTCTTTCTCCTCCTCTATCTATTTCTACTCTTTCTTCATCTTCTTCTCTTTCTTCTCCTTCTCCTCCTTCTCCTCTATCTTCTTCAACTCTATCTTCTTCTACTCTTTCTTCTTCTTCTCTTTCTCCTCCTCTATCTGCTACTCTTTTCTCTTCTCTTTCTCCTCTTCTTCTACCCTTTATTCTTCTTCTCTATCTCCTTCTCTTTCTTCTTCACTTTCTCCTCCTCTATCTTCTTCTACCCTTTATACTTCTTCTCTTTCTTCTCCTCGTTCTCCTCCCATTTCCCCTCTTTGCTCATTTCTAAATGTACTTGTTAATCATGTCCGTGTACATCTCATTTCAGTATGTTTGTGACAGTGATGTATTTATCATGTTTGTTCATCAGACAGCCGGGTATCAAAGCCCAATTACTACCAGTGTGTATTATCACCTGTCATTTCCTCAATACAGTTAAAGGTATAGATCAGTATTGGAAACGCCCCAATTTCAAAAAAAGAAATGGAAGCTCTTATTACCAATCATGTGAAAGAATATGTTTTGACTAATATGTGATGATACAAATTTTGCCGGGAAATCGCCTACTAATTGATATATTTGGTAAATTATTATATCTATCCCGACTGGATAGATATAACGTGGTCCCATACATCTTTCTGACTGTGTACAGTGGTTATAACTTTACCAAGACTGGGTCAAATTTCTTATCATTTTGATGATTCCAGAACCTTGCAGTACACACCAATACTTACATTGTATATATGCTAGATGATCAACCTTTACTGATTGATTCCACAACGTTTCTTTCACAATGCTATCGCATGACCAGAACTGGTCTATACCTTTAATGCCTCCTTCTTAATTAAGAACCATCTCCGCACATCAGTAAGGAAGCTGGTATTTGCAGAGATCTGCAGGGATGGCTTCACTTCACACTCTTTGTCAGTTTAATCCTTTTTCTAATTTTGAATAGCAGTTTCATTTTTTTGTTCAATATGCCCTGTTTACAGATTTTAATATGTGCACACGATTGACGAAGTTTAGATGATATTGCCCAGATCAATGTACATGTAGTCAACACACAAAGGTCATTTGTATTAAATACTGAAAATTGAGGAAATGTACAGTATTACAAAGAAAGAAGAAAAATAAGAAGGAGAAGAAGAAAAAGAAGAATTGGATTTATACTGTGCCATTTCCAGAGGATACAAGGTGCTGTCCCTAAAGTCTAAGAACAAATTAAGAATTGTACTTTATTGTAGAGGTATGTTTTCAGGTATTTTTTTAAGAAGTTTTAAAGAACTGTATTCTTCATCTGTGTGGAGGATGTATTATGTTTTGAAGGAATAAAAATAGATTAGCAACATTTCGCTTTTTACCTTTAATATTCAGGTGTACTGCACGGTCCAATAACAATAGGGACTTTTAGATTTGCACAACGACAACGTGGATTGCTACGATCGACGTCCTTTTAATGCACTGCCTTGAATGGACGTCACACGTATCAGTCCACGCAAATCTAAAAGTCCCTAATATCATGCCAAATGGGGCATTATTGTAAAGGGGAATAGACCGACTTTTCAATGATACCACTATCAAGAGAGATAGGCATATCAAAGCTAAAAATTGAATTGCGAACCTTCTTTGAGGAGTTCATATCAGGGGGGGGGGGGGGGGGGGCGTTTCACAAAACTTGTCATCAGTGACAAATGACAGTTTTTGTTATAAGCTTCTGAAATCCTTGCCTCTGATTGGTTATCAGCAGATTTGTCACTGATTATTGTCAATCATCAATGGAAAAAGGCTTTGTGAAACGGGTCGCAGGTCTAATAAGATAAGAGGTATGATACAATCTCACTTTCACTCCGGATGTATCAATAATTGATTAATGTGTGTATCTCGATCAATACTTCCTGTTATTTGTCTATAATAAAAGACATTTCAATGAACAAAAGAAAGTAATGTCCATGTATCTTTGGGAAATGGATAGAGGGGGAAGAAATCATGAATTTTGTGTAAAGGAATTTTCTAAAGAGCCCTATATAGGAGCTCATCTCGGGCTTCAACAATGTTCATTAGGCCAAGTAGGACCTTCTTTCATTAACTCATTATCTATGGGTGCGTTCAAGCTATTTTTTGGAAGCTAGAATCATAAACATGAATCACAAATCAAAACGATGTTGAAAAACATGGTTACTGCGTAGAGCGTTTAGGCGATTTTCATCAATGCTGATTCTTGCTCATTTCAAGCCCAGCGACTGCTCATCACACTGTGCAGTTTGACACAGGGACTATAGGTCAACTTCGCCGCATGCTTTCTGAATTCGTTTAAGGTCGACTGTCAGCCAAACCGGAAGCAGGCCACAATTATGACGTTATAGAATCATGATTGAGATCTCCGTTCATTCAAGCGATTTTTAGCGACCGTGATTCTCCAATACAAAACGCATCTTTTTCAGCGTTTCATGTTTGCGTTTTTAAACACATTTATTTTTACAACCGACAAAAAATTGCCTAAAATTGCCTGAAATCGCTTGAATGCAACTGTGTTTTAAACTAAACGTCTTTCAAAACTACATGTATGTTTCTAGGGTGAAAAAGTGTCGCTTGAACGCACCCTTTAAAGATGAAGTTGAGTTCTGGTCATGCGATTGCATTGTGAAAGAAACGGTGCGGAACCGACCAGAAAAGGTTGATCATCTAGCATATAAGAATTTGTGTGTATTGCAAGGTTCTGGAATCATCAAAAGGATAAGAAATTTGGTCAAGTCTTGGTAAAGTTACAAACACTTGCACAGAAAGATGTATATGGGACTACACGAACACGTGGCGTAAAAAGCCGGCCCCCGATTTTTACGATGTTACATGCATATTTAGAATATGAAGGCATTTGAAGAGCCATGCTTTTCAGGGAACATGTCTTAACTGATGTTCTTCCACACTTGCATAATAAGAATGAGTAATGCTCACAAATTATTTTTCACCTCTTCCCAGAACTCAACCTTCTCTTTAACTGCCTTGGTTATGGCAAATGTGCTAATAGCCAATCAATTGCTGTTATTTCAGCAGCTTATAGCAATTACTGTAACTTTTTATTGATAATAAACATTACCAAACAGTGCCAAGAACCTACCATTTAAATGTTTACATTACCAATGCACACGTACCTGAATGCAATACCGCATCAGGAAATAAACCATATTTACATTCGTACAATGTACATAAGGATTGTGAATGACGGTTTGAATATAATTCCTCTCCAACATTCATGTTACACACTAGTCGAGCTTTCAACGTATTTTTTGTTTTTTGTGTGGTTGATTGTTGTTCCTGGTCAAAACCCTATGCACATGCCCTGCATAGATGGTGTGAATTCCATCGATTCCCCCCCCCCCCCCCCACATGCACATGTACTGTACAATATAGAATCACTATTCTACACCAATGTTCATGTTCTATACTTGACACACATAAATTGCATGTTACAGTTGTTGCCAATTAATGGAAATTTTTTTGGGTGATTGAAATTAATGTGCATGTATTCGATTAACCTTTATTATTAATACAAAATTTCAGGTCATATCCCTCTTGTGAATACTAAATTACACAATAATTCCGCTACTGTATACATACTGTACATTATGCAATACGCATACTATACATTACGCAATACGCATACTATACATTATGCAATACGCATACTTCAAATCATGTTCCTTTTTACTCGTACATGTACTTAATAATTCAGTCTGCAACATAACTTGGACAATGCATTTTAAGGAATGCTTAACAAAACAGCAGTTAGTAGATCAAATAAAGGATTGTCAAAGGTTGTTGATACAGTCCAATGACACAATGGTGACTACTAAAAATGACTAGAATGTCAGATTATTAAAAAACTAACCAATTCCTCTTTTTACCTTTGAGCAATTATGTAATGAATGGTGTCTAAGGGTACATGTCTACTGCATATTGAAATATGCAATGTATATTCAATTCAATTCATATTTACTTCATTTCCAACAGAAAGGTAAACAAATATTAAATGTTAATCTGAATAGAAACAGCTGACTAATAAATGGCAACCCTTGTAACATTTTACTGCTAAATTCCATAAATACCTAGATGTAGACAGAAGCGTTGTACATAAACAGCAGTAGTGGGTACAAGGGAAATCCCCTTTTTTGTTTCTGTGACTTTATCGGCATTGAAGTGTACATGTTTATATCTCTAACAAAGCAGGAAACAGATTTAGTTTGTTATTTCATGAGAAAAGGGATGTCATTTAAACAAGCAGGTGTATTGTTGGGAAAGGCAGATTTTGATGGAACATCCTTCCTTAATTCAACATTTTCTTTTTAAAAAAAGGTCTCAATGATGTTCTTAGAAGGATTATTGAAAGGTTTCAATGATAGCTTGATATTTTGTGATGATTATATTTGGATAAAATTTAAATGTGGATTTATGCAGTTCTAAGCCACCGTATCCTCCCACCCTTCCCCCGAGTCTAATTTGTTTAATTTTCAATCTTTGAAACTCTTCATGCATGTATAACAGTATGTGGCAGGGGAACACTACACAACTATTTATATTTATCACAAAAGAAAGAGAAATGATCAAAGGAGATGTTAGAAAAATAGGAATAAGAGAGATAAAAAGGAGACAGAAGAGGATGAAGAAAAGGAGGAAAAGAAGAAGAAATTAAAAAGAGCAAGAACTATTCACGTCATGGGGAAGAATAAGGGGGAAGAATAAGGGGGAAGAATAAGGAGGAAGAATAAGGGGGAAAAATGAAAACCGGTAAATAAAAGAACAAAAAACATGAATAAGATCAACAAAAACAATACAAATAAAAATTTCACCAAAATATATATAGATATAATAAAAAAGGCCTCAAATATTATAAATTTATAGTTGTTACTTACTCTTCTCTTTTCATACTGTCCACCGGTGCTACATAGTTACTAGGAATGTAGCCTTCCTTTCCAGTCTTTTGTGATCGAGCCAACCACCAATCGCCCTCACTAAACAAAATAAAAACAACAAATTAACGATAAAATCAGGTTTTTGTTGCCTTTACCCCCCCCCCCCCATGATTTATTGCATGCGTTATCATAAAATATGTCTAAAGCTTCTACAGTGTACACACCTTTTAAACAAATAATCTGGTCTTACCAATTATATTTAACACAACATACAGACAAATGGTTTCAGAAAGAATTATATACAATATAAGTGTGCTCTTGAATCAATAAACTAAAAGCAATTGCATACATTTAGATTCCCACAACAAATGTTTACAAAAATATGAGATAAAGTGGCTATTATAGGTTTGGAGAAAAGGGTAGCCTTGCAACATTTTTTCACCTGGCGAGATGTCTTGAAGCCTGTCTGTACTAGTTTGGCCAGGGGGGATTAGACATCCCTGTAAGGTTACTGACAAGTGGTTATGGTTATCTCACCAAATCAGCTCTCAATTAACATAAGAAAAAGGGGATCATGGGGGACCAACATGCACCGATTAGGCATTGCTTTCTATATAGAGGGAGCAAGTACTGAGCTACAAGTAGTACAGTGGGGCTTTAAAGAACAGGCTGTATTTAACAGTGCCACTGTATGACGAGTCACATGTTTAGATAGTAATCTTAACTTGTTTAAAATCCATTACAAGATTCATTATAATGACATGATTTTCATTCTAAAACTTCCTCCAATCTGTATTTTATTTGGTACATTCTCTGCTCTTTATCGAGGTTTACTTACGTCTTGGTGACATCCAAGATATCTCCTTTCTTGAAATCAAGATCGTCTTCTGATCTGGCATCATAATCATATAAGGCTGTGTACGGATGAGCAACTACATGGACAGAGAATAGATAGGGAATACATGTACATGTAGGTGTAACATCATCATAAAAGGCAGTATGAATTTGCAACTAAAGGTGTACATTGACATAGTATAAAGACAGATGTAAGGCAAACATCGCAAATTTCAAAATTAAAATTAACAAATGAGTGAAGCCTGCATCGTGTGGTAAAGTGCTCCTCCCGTTTCATACATGTAGACTATGGTACAGTGTTAAACAATATGTCCATTATCAAAATGGAGGCCACGTGTAAAGGAGATTCACACCACCTTTGCTTTAATCTTAAGAACCCACCTTCGCTATTTGTATAAGAGTAGGGGGAATCCCCGCTGAAGTGATCCACCTGCACACCCTCAGTCAGTTTAATATCGGGAGAGGCCCGAGGGTTATAAAGATTCAGTTCGCTCTTTGCCTCCCAGGCACAGGTGATGCCAAATAACACTCACATTCTTGTGTAGATATTTTTAGTAATAAAAAGTATGAGGGCACTACGTCTATTCAACTTAAAGGTGAAATGGTGGGGGGTATAAGACCAATAAGGAGGGAGGGGGTATAAGACCAATAAGGAAGGAGGGGGTACATGACCAATAAGGAGGGAGGGGGTATAAGACCAATAAGGAGGGAGGGGGTATAAGACCAAAAGGAAGGAGGGGGTATAAGACCAATAAGGAGGGTGTGGGTATAAGGAGGGGGGGGGGAGGGGGAATAAGACCAATAAGGAGGGTGGGGGTATAAGACCAATATGGAGGGGGGTATAAGACCAATAAGGAGGGAGGGGAGGAGGGAGGGGGTATAAGACCAATAAGGAGGGAGGGGGTATAAGACCAACGAGAGGGAGGGGGTATAAGACCAATAAGAAGGGAGGGGATATAAGACCAATAAGGAGGGAGGGGGGGGGGTATAAGACCAATAAGGAGGGAGGGGGGTATAAGACCAATAAGGAGGGAGGGGGTATAAGAACAATAAGGAGGGAGGGGGTATAAGACCAATAAGGAGGGAGGGGGTATAAGACCAATAAGGAGGGAGGGGGGTATAAGACCAATAAGGAGGGAGGGGGGTATAAGACCAATAAAGAGGGTGGTATAAGACCAGTAAAGAGGGAGGGTGGTATAAGACCAATAAAGAGGATGGTGGTATAAGACCAGTAAAGACGGAGGGTGGTATAAGACCAATAAAGAGGGTGGTATAAGACCAATAAAGAGGGAGGGTGGTATAAGACCAATAAAGAGGAGGGTGTATAAGACCAATAAGGAGGGAGGGGGAGGGAGGGGAAGGGAGGTCTAAAATTCCCTTATTTAGCTTTGTTTACCATTGGGATCATTTACATGTACATGTAACCACTGACCTACAAAACAAAATGTAGGTTCATGATGTAACCCTCTCCAGGGAGTGTTTCACAAAGACTAAGATCGACTTGAAGTTGGACTGAAGTACAAAAATGTATGACAGGCAGTTCATGCCACTGGTTGCTATCACCATTGGTCTTTCAATTATGATCTTTAGATAATATTTTTTCCTTCAGTAATAAACTATCAAAAAAGGTAAATACTGTAGATTTGTGACCACGTTTTGTACGTTCCTTGAGAAACCAATTGAGAACTAGTGGCATGAATGCCATAGTTAAGTCCAACTTAAAGTCGATCTTAGTCTTTGTGAAACACTCTCCAGGAGTGCAATAGACTGAGGGAGTACAAGGAGGTAGAAAAAGGGTAAACATGTAACTCCCACATGAGGGGGCGGGGCGGGGCGTGGCAGGGCGTGGCGGGAGGGGGGGGGGGTATTAAACTTACCTGCTTTTGGTTTGTTTGCCGGTGGTATGATCATACCCGGTGGGGCTCGATCAAACTGTGAAGTGCGAGATGTGTTGTGATCTGGGAACGATTGCTGATTGTGAGAGGGGGAAGTGGTCTGCCCCTGGCCCGGCCGGTAATTGTCCCCTTTGGATTTACTAGTACTATTAACACATCCCATGACTCTGCTCTAGGTGCTACAACATTCCAAGCCTGAGGAGGAAAGATGAAAAGAAGTGAAACTATTTAGGCCACGACATTGCAAAACACATTTAGATCCGCCCGTAGAGTATAAAACATGCTCGCTTACATTAGATTGTATCACCTGACAAAGTGTTGCAGCGGCGCACAAAACGTCATGATCTTTAGAAGCCTTGCCAACCATACATTGCGAGACAAATGGATACCACTAGTGATATTATTTTTGATACATTTAATATGTTGGTTCATTAAAAAGGAAATGTACAGTGTAATGTATCATAAAAGTAAGGCATTGAAAGAAATAGAAAAGATGCAAAGGGCAGAAGGGCACAGTTGGATAAAGTTAAAAGTTCTGGATCTAAATGTGTACTGTAAATATTAAAGGAATGAAACCACCACAGACACTGTGTTCACTGTTAACCCTTGAAGGCATCGTTTAACAATGTTCAATCTGAGATGCACGGCCCTACGTATTATCAGTGTCTGTGATTTGGTGTAATATTGAAGCCCTAAAAAAATTGCGCTTCAAAATGATCAATAAGTGCCTCAAAAAAGTAAAAATCTTTGAGTGACCGGTTTTACCATACTCGTTTCCCCCAATAGACTGTAGTGTTATGAAAACCGTTTGGTATTCGGTTTCCAAAATTTGTAATTCCAATCATAAATATCTTGATAAGCAGACAGGCGATCGGCTTGTAAAAGTCATGGGGTTCCTGACTGACCTAAAAGTTAATAATTATCATTGCGGCATGAGCTAAATCCAGGATTTTGTTTCAGAATCTGAGAAAAAGTTACCGGATCCCTTTAAAAGAGTTTAATGTGAACCATAACAATAATTTGTTTTTAAAATCTGAAACACCGGGATCCTCATTAAGTCCTCCAGGAAGACACTTCGTATTATAAGGAGTGCATTTTCTGACATATTTTTCATAATCGGAAGTGAAAATGTACACTGTACACCGAGTTATTACATGACAAGATAGATTAATGTATGATGGAGCCTGCAGGCTCCGCACACGATGTTGACACAGATCTCAACTAATGAAGGATCTGAAACGGCAAGGACACTCCCGTATCATCAATAACGATGATAGTGTGACTGGTGTCAGGGTGCGTTCATACGATTCTTTGAAGCTAGAATCACAAACGTGAATCACAAATCAAAACGCCGTTAAAAAACACGGTTACTGCGGGAGAGCATTCAAGCGAATCATCACGCTGATTCTCGCTCATTTCAAGCCCAGCCACTGTTCATCACACTGTGCAGTTTGACTCAGGAAGTATAGGTCAACTTCACCGCGTGCTCGACTGTCGGCCAAATCGGAAGCAGGCCATGATAATGACGTTATCGAATCATGATTGAAATCTCTGTTCGTTCAAGCGATTTTTAGCGACCGAGATTCTGCAGAATCACGATCCAAAACACATCTTTTTCAGCGTTTTTAAACACTGTTATTTTTACGACCTACAAAAAATTGCTTGAATGCAACCGTGTTTTAAATTAAACGTCTTTGAAAACCGTGTTTCTAGGGTGAAAAAGTGTCGCTTGAACGCACCCTCAGTCTACCGAACTTGAAGTGGAAAAGGTAATGGACATCGGTGTTGCTCGCTGAGTTTGCTAATGAACCTTCAGCAGAGATTTTCTTGGATCCGATGTATACCTTTTCTACACGACTTCAGGGGGGGCATTTCACAAAACTTGTCATCAGTGACAAATGACAGTTTTTGTTATAAGCTACTAAAATCCTTGCTTCTGATTGGTTATCAGCAGATTCATCATTGATTTTTGTCATTTGTCTTTGAAAAAATGCTTTGTGAAACAGGCCCCAGGAGGCTTGGATCCATATTATTGTCATCATCATCATTCATATGGAACTGTCACCTTACCCATAATTTTTTTTTCTCCAATAAACAGGAAATGTACATAATTCAAGTATTAAAGCCTGTAGGTATAAATGAACATGCATTGTGCATGGATATAGCGTATCAAGGGGGGGGGGGGGGGGGTTGGTGTTCACACCCCCCCCCCTCCCTTGGCAAACAGGGCATGTTAAAGACGCCCTTTATCTGTGTTCTATCTACGGCCTCCCCCCCCCCTCCCTGGCAACAACAAAAAAGTAAACATTTTTTTTCTTTTGGTAATTTGTGACTATAATGTGTTAAATATGAGATTTCCTATGGGCAGTTTTTATGTAATCACTTATATGTTGCAGCCGTAGTTCTTTGGGATTTTCCCACAGCATTTTTTCGTGATTCCCCAACGTAAATCACTCAACAATCCTGTATTATTTTCACTTTGTCTATGAATGCATACATGAAAAGCTGGCATTGATATTAACCAAGGCCCTTTGATTCTATTTCCTTCCTTCCTTGTACAGACTGACGTACATGTATAACGGCTTGACAATAGCATGTCTGGGAATTCAACGGGTTTACCTACGTTACGTTACATCCGCGCAAAGGAAAAGTGAAATCCCCAACTTTCATCCAAAGATGTTTCGCCCTAATGACCCTATCCAATGTCACATGCATGGTGTGTAAATCACTTTCATCTGCACTCTGCAGTATACACAAGTCACAATTAAATCATTTAGACCCTCACCAAGTTTTGTAATTTACACTTGCCTCCAAACACGCCAAAAAATGCCAAACAGGAGCCTGACCGCGATATTTCAGTGATGTAAACAGGGCAACTACGCTTTACCGGCAAAAATGCCAAGCCCGAAACATTCCAAACCGAAGTGTGATTTTGTTTGTGTATTTTGCAAGTATGAATGCTCGCAGCTGAAACATCGCGATGTTTGTCACGTGACTTTAGGAGTGAGGCTAGCTTTCGTCCTTGAGGCCTTATTTGGATAAAGTAAACAACTTGCTTATGCTGAACCTCTATGAAAGAGTCCCAGCTACCTGTAAAATCTTGCTTTAGAAACCACATCGGGAAGACCGCACATTCGCATTACCAACCAAAACATGCCAAAACATCACGGAGCTTTTTAGTCGGCGATGTTTCAGCACAAGTGTAAACGGGAGCGCAAAACATCGCAATTTTTTTTAATGAGGTACCGGTATTTGACAGTAGAAATGTGCCTTATGTGAAAACTTGATTTGTCCCTACCGGTATTTATGTTTCTTGAGAATGTGACAAGTTAAAGCTGACATCCAAAAGTATTCAACCAAAATGTTTATTCAACCAGATTGGTTTCATTCTTGAGTTCCAAAAAAACAAAACAAAAGTCAGATTTACATACAAATAATTTAGTTGGTGTATACATGTACATATACGTACTACAAACTGCACTACATGTATGTAGTGTACTGCCCATTAAGATTTTTGGTCCATGAAAGTGCACATACAATACATGTACATGCCCTCTAGATTTACTAAAACATATCTGAATCATGTTTGAAATGTAAGGGTTATTGTACGCATTACATGAGAAATTACATACAGTAATTGGGACATCGCTTGTTTATAAAATTGTAAGTTTTGGAATGTATTTAAGGGTGAGATTTAAATACATTATTTTCATTCAACAACAACAAAATAAAAAAAATTAAACATCATGTTTTGATTCTTGATCTCATTCTGTATCTATATATTTTCTTTGAAGAATATTATTTTGACAACTTCATCTCTCATCCCCCCCCCCTTTCTCTAACTTGTTTTCTGTTCTGTTTAATAAATTCATATATCCTTCTATTTCAAATATTATTCATAAATTAGTGTCCAGAAGGAACTTCAGACATACATGACCTGCATGTACACTTATGGACGTTTAGACAGGTGATTACATATTATGCATCATGCAACCTTGCCTTATACAGTACAAACAAATGTAACTCACGAAAACAAATGTAAACAGTCTAAATCATTCTTACAGTATACTGCTTTCTAACTGGCTTTGAACTATCGGAGTCACACCGATGAAAATACCGATTGAATTTTCCTTATGTAAACTAAGGTGAAACCGCAGTTTTCCCCATGTCGTTTTCTAACTGCCGGTGAAATTCACTCGCTGTGGCGAGCCCTTGCCGGAAGTGAAGAATTATTGCGTAATTGTTAAGCCCGCGCTCCATCTAGCTAGCATGCAGCATGTTCAACCATAAGTCAACAAACACAGCTGGTTACGATAAAGCGCGCGTATACTGCGACCTTTGACCATTTTAATCGCTGTTTTAATCGCCTTTTTCTCCCGAACGTTTTCTAACTGGCAGTTTCATCGGTGTCACACCGATAGAATGAGAATTTCTCCTGCTCTTGAGCAGGAGAATTTGATCGCCCATTTCTCTTCTTTTCATCGGCTATTTAATCGCCTTTTTCTCCTCTGTTGCTTTCTAACTGCCAGTGTCATCGGATGCGTCCGGATGCATCCGATGAAGATCAGTGCAGTTAGAAAAGGGTATTAGAGAAAAAGATTTTGAGAAAAATAATTTCCACTATTTCTTGCTATTCAATCAGAATGTCCATACATTTACATGTACGTACAGTACATTAATTAACCTAATGTTTTTAAATTACAGATCGATCAATCGATCTTATTTACTGGGTGTAAGCCACAAATATGTTCAAACTATTGAAATTTCTCCCAGGAAGCATTACATTTACATGTATACAAAAAGTTATTGTCCTATGGCGGACTAATGAACATTAATACTGTAAGTCAGAATGAATCAGGAGAGCTTGGGTATTTGTTTCTAATTCATCCTGACTGTACCAAGTACCATGGACCAGTGATGGCCTGGTGGTAGAGTCGTTGCCCGGCAAGCAGTAGATGGCAGGTTCAAATCCCGCTGGTTCCAAGATTTTTTCTGACTTGTGTTTCAATAACAGATCGATCAATCAATTTTATTTACTGGGTGTAAGCCACAAATATGTTCAAACTATTGATATTTCTCCCAGGAAGCATTACATTTATACAAAAAATAATTTAATTACCGTAATTAACGTTGTATAAACTGCCCTTGTGTACAAACCGCACCCCTCTTTTTTGCCCTAAAAAAAAAAAAAAAAAAAAAAAAATTGGGGAGTGTACCGCGTATAAACCGCACCACCGACTTTGAATTTTTTTCAGCGGCAAAAAGGTGCGGTTTATACACCGATAATTACGGTAACCTGTTTTATGGTACTGTACAAGTACATACTGTACGTGTCACATAATACTTCTTTTCTCTTTTCAATCACGTTCTTGCAAAGAGGAACAATGGCCACAAAAATCTGAGCTCCATTCTTCAGAGTTGAATGTAATGTAACAGGTATTCAAAGGTTAAGTGGAAGAGTGGGAAAAAAAATAGAAAATGATGGTATGACTCAAACTTCCTGGTTCATACTAGAGCATTGATCAGCTTTTATTATACTCAATAAAACATTCAAGTGACCTGCATGTACAGTACATGTATGTTTTTAGTTAGTAAACCAATAATACACATTTTGTACATGCAATTGTAAGATTGTGGTCCCCTTCCCCTCTTTTTTTGGTCTAGCTTGTCAGAAAATTGTCATTTTGTGTCCCCCTCTTTATTTTTAAAACAATTGATACTCCCCTGTTCAACTTTACAATTGTACAATGTATAGAACAAGTTTGCTGTCTACTTGCTTTGGGTTATATCTATCATGTGTCACTCTCAGTTTCATACCTACATGTAACACAGGAAACATGAATTCATTTATTACAAAATTAAAGGTCATGGAAACAGAGTTCAAGTTCAAGAGTTCACAGTCTTTGGTTGACAATATTTGGTCATATCGTATTTTTCAAAACACAAAAAAGGAATGATATCAGGCAGTGACAGTCTACAGAACTGATTCAACAGCAATTCATTACAATAAATTTCTTTAAAGCCTATCTGCACAAGTTTGGCCAGAATGGATTAGACCTCCCTGCATGGTCACTGACAGGTGGTTATCTCATCAAATCAGCTCCAAATTAACATTAGAAAAGGGGGTAAGAAGGGGAACATGGTTGACCAATGGTTACCGCTTAGGCATTGTTTGCTATATAGAGGGCGCAATTAGTTATAAGTAGTGCAGTGGGGCTTTAAAACTAGCACTTCAAATAGAGCATGGGCATGAAAACCATGCTGGCATGTAGTTCAGTACAGATAAGGGCAATCCTTGATGACTCGATTTTGTTTACTAGACCCATGGACCTATTACGAATGGACAGTCATTGTTTTCTTAACGAATTCATTGTGATTGTCTCCGTCAATGTCGTCTCAATAACATTCTGTACATGTTTCTTCACTTTGATCTCATGATGGTTACCGCCAACAAGCCGGGACAGAATCAAGATAGTGATTTTAAACATGTTAATATACATGCGCAGAAGATAATAAATCGCTTAAATCAAGGGAAATCGATGTGCAGTTCTGGTTAATAATTGGAAATTGTTGTTCCGTGTACTGCGTTCTATTTTTGAAAAACATGTTGATATTACCAGGTAGGTTTTGTTTGGATTGTTTGTGATTTAAAATCCCGTTTTCCCCAATTTCCTCATAATATTCCAGAATTACAACGCACAGGGCTTATAAAGATCATGGCCTTATAAATATTTCATAAGGTCATTGGTGCGTGCAAAAGTGTGCAAATCAGTAATAATAAATTTCATATCACTAAAATAGTCTGCTTTTCAACTTTGCTGCTCCCTATTGGGGAGGTTTTTTATTGGTTTTACATACTCTTACAGAGCACACCATCCAAACAAAACCCATGAGAGGGAAACTGCTCCTTTGTCAATGCCCAAAAATGCTTACGCAGTCGTTATTGTTAAAACAGCTGAATGTTCTCATTAAGATGCACATAATCAGAAGGCGGTGACTATCATTGAATCAAAGAAAGAATCACGTTGAATGTCCATCCGTAATAGGTCCATGCTAGACCAAAGTATTTCTAACAACTACCGGTATTCTCTTTTGAAACTCAGGTACAATGTTGTACATGAATGAGCAAAATGTACATAATATGTAGAGTACTGGTTTTCCTAGAAATAGACATGTACAGTGTACTTCGTTTTTTTGCTTGGATGTTACATTCTGTGTTATCAATTAAGTTCTTTCAAAATAAAAGGACAAAGGAATAATAATGTTTTGTTCCTTGTAGGAAGAATAACTGTCCTTGTTAAAGCTTGAAGACCCCCATAGTTATTCTAGGTGGTTCAACATTATAAAGACTTTTGACAATAAATCCCTTTATTTGTCCATCTATTCATTTGAAACATATACTGGTACAGTCAAGTAAAAGAGTGATGTGTCTTGTATGATATACATGTACATTGTACATGTAAGTCTACAATGATCTGTTAAAGGGCAAGTCCACTCCAAATATAATTTACTTTCGATAGAAGCAGAAAAATCAGACAAACCATTCAAAAAAAGTTTGAGCAAAATTGGATAACTACTGTACATGTAGTAAGAAAGTTATGAATTTGTGATGACATAAACAATTTTGAAAATCACAAGACAAATTGGCAACTAACCCATGAGTCTGTGACTTTATTGCCTCACTGCCCACTAATTGTTTTCTTTACATTGATAATACAAATCCTATTTCCCGCCTACAGGTAAGAATCTTATTTCCTCACACTAGCATCCAATTATATTGATAGTAATAGGTTTTTTTTAATATACACTATAAATATACATGTATAGGGGTTTTTCAGGTAAATCGTGAAAAATTTTAATTTGATAAACTACATGTATATCAATGATTATGAATATATACAATATTCAGAAAATAGTATCAACTCTTCAAAGCTCATAAAAGATTTCATGAAATGCCATGCATGCAATATGATACAAATTAATTAACCTTGTTTGTTTACCTGGGCATAGGCATGGGGAAATCAAGTTTTGGGGGATAAAAAGGGAAATTAATGGATAATAATAATAATATATAAAGCAATAGTGAGGCAATGACGTCACAAACTGATAACCAAATTGGTAATTTGTGTAGGGATTTCCATTGTTCCATAATTTTTCATACTTTTTCAAAAATTCACAACTTCCTTATTAGTTATCTGATTTTACTCAATTTTGTGTGTGCTCTATTTCTCTTGTTTTCTGCATCTATTAAAAGCAAATTATTTCAGGAGTATACTTAGCCTTTAAAGGTAAAGACCAGTTATGGTCATGCGATTGCATTGTGAAAGAAACGTTGTGGAATCGATCAGAAAAGGTTGATCATCTAGCATCTAGCATCTGCAAGGTTCTGGAATCATCAAAATGATAAGAAATTTGGCCCATTCTTTGTAAAGTTACAAGCACTATACACAGAAAGATGTATATGGGACTACCCTATATCTCTCACAGACCATGAGAGAAACAAATTTACCAAATACATGAATCAGTAGGCGGTTTCCCGGCAAATTTTTTATCATCGTGTATTATTCAAAACATATTCTTTCACATGATTGGTAATGAGAGCTTCCATTTCATTTTTTGAAACTGGGGCGTTTCCAATACTGGTCTTTACCTTTAAAGCCTGCCAGAGAACATGCACCACGGGTTTGGTCATTGTTTGAGAAAGAAGGGTTAAGAAGCTTGTATTGCCTGTAGGGCTGTTAATTGCCTGGCTTTCGTGCCTTTCCCCATGTCCTGATAGATACATGAAATGTGTAGTGAGCCAACCAACCAAACATAATTTTTTTTTTTTTAAGTATTGACAAAAAAAACTATTTTGACACGGTTTATTTTTTACTATTCCACCATAGATGCCAACAAGCAAGCCTGCTGACAGCAGCAGTACACAGACAGAACTTCAACAAAAGTGGCAAGAACCACAAGACAAACTAATTGCTTTTCTATCATCAAGTATGCGAAACTGTTCCCTCTTGAAAAACAATCAAGACAACTTTCACTTTTACAAGGACAGTCTCTCGGACGATTATGAGAGCATCAATTTTATAAAGTACTGTACATGTATATGGCAACTCATGTACAAGGCATTTTATATAAAAACCTGAATACATTGTATAAGTAGACCCCTACATAGTAGGCCTAAACAAATAAAATGGTACATTGGACATATACTACACCCTGTACATGTCCAGTATGTCTAAATGTAGATCATTTAGATGAACATACTCCATAAACAGTTCTTTGACAATGTCCATGAAATGCAGTCTTCATAATTTGGAGGCTACATTATGATCTACTTTATCTGTAGACATGTAGAATGTAAGCCAAAATGAAATGCCAAACATTAGTACTACCAGTACATTTTACTGTAAGTGTTTACTTGTACTATACTGTACATTTGTCATTTAATTTTTCAAATCTGTTCAATATTTCAATTTCATTTTAAAGGCATCGTTTAACAATGTTCAATCTGAGATGCACAGCCCTACGTGCTACCAGTGTCTGTGATATGGTGTAATATTGAAGCCCTAAAAAAAAAAAAAATCATGTTTCATAATGATCAAGAAGTGTCTCAAACAAGCAAAAATCTCTGAGTGACCGGTTTTACCATACTCGTTTTCCCTAATAGACTGTAGTGTAATATGGAAACCATTTGGCAAACACAAATTTGGTTTCGATCCTTTATGTTCAGTATCTACAGTATGCACTGTATACAGCCACTCACAAAAAGGCGAGTCCAGATTCAGTTAACAAAAACATAAAAATAAGACCTGTACCAGCGGTCCAGCATCACTTTGCAATCAAGTACTCCATTCAGACTTCTTGATCTGCTTTGTGAGGATGAGAGTTGAGAGCTATTAAAGACTGAGAATACAAAACTGGAAATGGATTCTTCATAATTAGCATTACTTGATCAATGCAGACACTTTTGCAGAAATACATACATTTGTACATCTTCTCCTAAATGCACTCTACATGTATATGTTTACTACATTGTACATGGGATGGTGAGAATGTAATCAGAATGTGTTGTAAATAAACCATGGCCTCATGATGAAACCACTGGCTTTCTACATCTTTGTACATTTTACTATTTAAACAGTACATTTATTGCATACTGGACATGTACTGTACTAGTACAGTATCGGTATGTACATTTTTACAATTGTACTATTTTACATGTTATACATGTACATGTATAAGCCCAGCTACAGATGGTGTAAAAGTCATTTGCAGGTGAAGTTTCCTGCCTTAGATCAAACTGATGAAATCACCATGGGAACAGAAGATAATAGGACACTGACTTCCGAAAGAAGCCGAGGTCTCATGTAATGTAGGGCCAAAAATAAAAAGACTCTTGAAGTTTATGTGCTATACAGGTTCATGTATACATATACAAAATGAATTGGATTATTTATAATGCATGCCTACATTATATAATCCAAGATGGCGGCCGCATGTTTTGCCTCTTTTTTGGACCAATATTATTAATTTCAAAGTCGTGAAAAGGCACTGAATATCAACAAACATGGTCTACAACAACTCAAAATGACAAAATATTCCCAGCTATGCATTTTTTTAAAGGCATTTGATAGCCAAAAACTTGAACATTTTTGGCATTAAATTTTTTTTTTAAATCTGCTGATTTCTATTTTTATTGATCGGCAATCGGAAATTATTATCCGATCTCACCTGATCGGCTCAAGATCGGCCCCTGATCCGATGATCTGTTACAGGCCTAACTTTTAAATAGCGCTTAATACATCTAAGACGTCTCTAAGCGCTTTACAGATATATTACTACCCCGGTCATTGGATTCTTGCCCGCACAATTTCCACTCCCTAGGGAGCATTCCAGCCAGGCATTACTTGGCGCTCAAAAAATGTTTAACCAACAATGTCGCATCCTACCGGGTACCCATTTTAACACCTGGGTGGAGAGTAGCAAATATAGGTTAATATCTTGCTAAAGTACATGTATATTTATAGTGCCGTGTCGGTATTCAAACCCTCGCCCTTCGCATCTCCAGTCAAGCGCCTTAAACCGCTCGACCACGACACTGCCACGTTCTTCTTCTTTTTCCTCTTGATTTCTTCCAGGCTTGGAGAACTGCAGAGTTGTATCCTTCACAGAGTGTGAACGTCGCAAGTTTAGCAACTGGGTTTTTTTGTTACCAACTTGTTTTGTAACTACAAATTAACAACTTCAATTCAAAATAATGAAGTTTCAACATGCATACTGTGCATGGTGTGTGACTGTGTACATGAACATACAGTATTGCTCGAAATAAAGTAGACACCGTACCGCCGTGTACCGCGCGGGAGCAAATTACCACGGTAATTTATTGAGTACCGCCACCCAACTGGTTACCGCGGTACTCCCACCTACCATAATGTCCCGCGGTAATGTACCACATTTGGGAGTCCGCAGTCTCGTAGAACACGAGATTCTTGTATGTTTAGTCTATCCTCAAAACATAAATAAAAATGTGTGTGTTAATGTGAGTGAGAGATGTATGGGGATTTCAATTTTTTGATCTGTAATGAATGGAAATTGCCGATTGACTGACTTGATTCTACAAGTTCGCACGTACTGCACATGATGGTTGTTAGCCAACTAGGCATCGTTTGTAATTAGACTAGCTGAAAAAAATGTTCATTGATAATGGGAATAAACGAGTTTGGGTAGGATTTCACCATACCATCATTATTTCAGAACAATTGTTGAATATTTGAATAACGAAGAGCCTTTATTTCAAGAGGTAAAAGCAGCCACAAATACATTGAACATTATAATGGTCTGATAAACTTAAACTACCCCAGCGTGTAACCTAGTAACCAAACACAATGAAACAAAGGGATGAATGTAGGTCAATTCATTCATCGATACGCGAGGCACGCAAGTTTGATAACTACATAGGACATGAGTTATAAAGTATTCCCACATCGCTTTGCTCATTCTGGTTTGAAAATACAAACGACTTAACTAAGCATAATCACGTATCTGCAATTTGTTTAGCTACAGATTGATCAATGATTGCATACTTACCTGATTCTATGACGTGTCCCACTTTTAAAATATCCATGTTTAACTATAAATCCGAAAATCAGATGAAAGTTATCCCAGGGACATCCATGGTTATCCGAAAGATTAGTTCCCTTACACACGTTGTTGGAACCACCGATGGTATAAAAGCTAAGTCTAGTTTCGGACACAATAATTCCATTTTTAAAACCACTACAACAACGATTCGTACAATCTCGTTCTATCTCTAAATGGTGATTTTCAGATGAAAAGTTAACTCTTCTCATTGGCTAAATAATAATTTGCAACTTTATTTTTTAAAAGCAAATAATTATTTGCTCGTTTTCAGTTGTCATTTATGGTATGGCGTCTGAATTGGCAGACTATGCAAGCCCTTTCAGTTTCAGCTGGCTGGGGCGTGTCATATTTCTTAGATAAGAACTGTCAAAACATGTCTGGGAAATGTAATCACGTGCAGGAGGGAGAGAGAGATAGAGAGAGAGAGGGGGAGAGGGCAGAGAGGGAAGTAGAAAGACGGGGTTAGGTAGAGGTGTGGAGGACAGTGACCTCATGTCATTTACTTGTTAATCAATCAATGTTTGACGGGACTTGTAAACATCCATGAAGGGTGATGTCTTCAGATGACGAATCAAAGAATAAAGGATAAAAGGAAGGGAAATACATGTAGATATTAAAGATTAAATGATATCAGAGATAGGAAATATATGGAACGAAGAGGCGACTGTAAAGGAATAAAGTATACAAGGAAATAGATGGGAAGAATCAGAAACTGGATAAGAATAAAGGATTCGTGGGAGAGGAAATCTACATGGGAGGAAGAGGAGACTTGATATAAATAAAAGGGTTATAGGACGAACACCCCCGGCCAAGGCAATTATCCCCTCCCCCTCGGAAAATTACCCCCTTTGATTTTCAGCCCCCCCCCCCCCCGAAAAAAATGCAAATTATCATCAGGGTGGACTTCCCCTTCAATGAACGGGGGGGGGCGGGCGTATATTTGTCCTTGGGGCATATTTGTCCTAGGGGAGCTAATTCTCCTCCGTGGATATTCGTTCCCGGGGGGGGGGGATATTTGTCCTCGGATGTTAAAGCCCACGGGGGTTATCGTTCCTGGGGGGGGGGGGTGGTGGTTGTCCGAAGGTTCGTATTTCCGAAAAATGCAATAGGGTTCATAATCCGAAAATGAAATAGGGTCCATAATTCCGAAACTGGAAAAAGGTACCTAAAAAGAAACGAACGTTAAAATGAATTCAGGAGGCCGAGACGGCCTCCCCCCCCCCCCCCCCCATAAGACTTAAGAGATCCTAAATAACTGTAGAGAGAGACATAGACGGGGAGAAATAGTAGAAGACAACAAAAGATAATAGAAAAGTATAAAGGAGTAAAGGACAAATAAAAAAAGGAAAGGAAGGAATGAAGGAAGAGAGGAATATTAGAAAAGGAGGGATAAGAGCGCAATCGGTGATATAGAGTGAAAGATAGAAGGGGGTATCATTATTGATTGATTAATAAGGTGATAATTGGAGGTCCGAGGCCATCTCACCGATTTCGTAATATTTTCTGATTCATTTATTGTTTGTTCGTTTGTTGCTATTTATTTGGTATTTGTTATTGGCTCCCCTCCACCCTCTTTCTTGTATTCATGGGATTAACCGTCTCCCGTTATTATGGGAACAAAATGTACATCATATTAACCCCCCCCCCCCCTCCCGCTGGATCTAGTGTTTACAAATAAACTTGATTAATTTTAAAACAAACAAAACGGAACAGGTCAATATATTTCACGAGTTGTATAAACAAAAATAGTTACAATAGAGGATCTCCTTCCCCCTTTCTTTCTTCTTCCTCTCTTCTTTATTTCCCTTATTTTCATTCTCTCATTCTCTTTTATTTTGGCGGGGAGGGGAGGGGGCCAAGCACGCTCCTTCCCCTGGATCCGCGCCTGTATTTCAGGCTTTTCTTGAGCGTTTTTAAATAAACCACGTCCGCCTTCTAATGTCAGCTAGTGCTTTGAATCTTGCCTAAACATTGAAAATGGATAATTTTGTTAATATTTTCTCTTCATGTGTAGCCCGATAACCCAGGCAATACCTCATTTGCACTCAGCCATTAGAAAGAGAAGACGATAGAAATAAAGCAACATAACATATGGAAAGAATTATCTTGCGGCCGCCAAATAATCTAGCTATATTTCCTCACGTTATGATGCAGATAGAAAGAGACATAAAACAAAGAATAACATGAGAGATAGAAAGAGAAGATAGAAAGATAGAAACAAAGAATAATAACAGGAAAGAACAGAAGATAGAAAGGAAAACAAAGAATTTCAAAATGAAAATAGAAAGAGGAAATGATAGAAGTATAAAAGCAAAGAGTAACATACAGAAAATAGAAAGAGAAGAAGGTGGTAGGATAAAAACAAAGAATACCATAAGGAAAGGTTGAAAGTGAAGAAGATAGAAGGAAAATAACATAATCATGATAAGGAAAGATAGAATTATCTGCGGCCGCCAGACAATTATGACTTGGTTCGTAAGTATAATGTAAATTGTATTGGAATGGGAACAATACAGTTCAGTTCATCTGAAGAGAGAGAGAGAGAGAGAGAACCCTTTACACATCAAAATGTGAGCTGAGCCTGAAAGAAACCGGACTTCAAGAAATCTTTTATGAACAAATTGTAAAGGTCCCCTTATTTCAAAGAGCCCGATGACGAGGGCGCTGGCTGGGAGATTAGAGAAACAATACACCTTTTATGAACCAATTCTAAAGGTCCCCTTAATGGTATTTAATGGCATTAACCGATTAAATACTGATTGCATATAGTGCTCGATAAAATCTTGGGTTTGGGCACATTTTCTGATGCAAGTTTCACGTCAATTATAGGACAGGAAGCAATGTGTTTGGACGTGTCGTATGATTATCATGACGCCGAGAAAATATCGATTGGGAAATTGAGAGAAAACTTCATGTACATCGTTGATTTATCCTTTGTGTTACGATGTAAATCCTACTAACATCGTTTGCCATTATGGATTATTTCGGATATGAGAGGTGGTGAAAAGAGTAGAAGAAAGATTGGGAAAGAATGAAGCAAACATTTTGCATGAAAAAGCGGGTGAAATAGATGATCAAAATTAGAGGAAGAAAGAGGATGCAAGAGAGAGATGGAGGCTGTTGAAAGATCAGAGGACTGAGTAAATGAGTAGAATGAGAGAGGATATATGAGAATTGGTGAAAATAGTAAAGCAAGCAGTGGCGGATCCAGGGTTTTCCAATTGAATGAGAGAGGATATATGAGAGATGGTGAAAATAGTAAAGCAAGCAGTGGCGGATCCAGGGTTTTCCAATTGAGGTGGGGGGGGGGGGACGAAAATTTAAACATTTTTTTCTTGTTGCTCGAGGGGGGGGGGGGGGTAGTGTGAGCACTACAACTATAATCATGTTTTTACTCAACAGCCCCTCCCTCCCCCCTTCTTGAGAAAAAAGTAACTTTGTGGTTACCATCTTATTTTAAAACTTGTTTGGGCAGGGGTGGGGGCCGTCAGTGTTTTTTGCCAGGGAGGAAAGGCCCCCGTTGCCCCCCCCCCCCCCACCCCTCTATTGGAAAATCCTGAATCCGCCAATGCTTCCTAAATTTTGTTAATTTCCAATCTAAATGGTCCGTACGCTCTAATGATTGAACAATGATGTTCTCATGCCACGTGGCATTACTCTGTATCGTTATCCAGTCACAACAAACGGCTTGTAAAATAATGACATATTTATTACATTCCCGCCATGTCCCGAGTCGGCGCTCTCGGAACAAAGGTGCGTAACACTTCGCGGTGTTTTAGAACTTTGGTGTTGATTGACATGACACCACATTTAAGATACGCAATCGGCCTATACAGTGCCTCCCAGGAAAAAAAAAACGAAACCGACAATTGTCAATCTTTTATCATAACTTAATCACAATTATAAGAGGAGAATGGGTATGAATAAAGGACACTATAGAGAGAGGAAAAAGATGGATAGAAGAAGAGACTGGATAAAGGATACTAAATAGAAGGAAATAGATGGAGAGAAGAAGAGACTGGGTAAGAATAAAGGATACTAAAGAGAGGAAATACATGGAGAGAAGAAGAGACTGGGTAGGAATAAAGGATACTAGAGAGAAGGAAATAGATCGGGATGAGAAGAGACTGGGTAGGAATAAATGATACTATAGAGAGGGGAAATAGATGGGGAGAAGAGGAGACCCGGGGAAGAATAACTAGAGAGAGGAAATAGATGGGGAGAAGAGGAGACTCGTTAAGAATAAAAGATACTAGAGGAAATAGATGGGGAGAAGAGGAGACTCGTTCAGAGTAAAGGATAATAGAGAGAGGAAGTAGATGGGGGGAAGAGGAGACATTGACGTTGTTATTTTTATGCTTCTACTTCTTTCTCTTGTTTCTCACACCGCAACTATCTTATTTTTAGTATGTTTGAATATTTACACACATTCGTTCTCATGATTTACCCTTGACATCACTTGGAAATCGATAAAAAAAACCTACGATTTCAGCTCTGCATAGCAGTTTTTTCAGCATGTCCGTACTCATCAATATTCATGAGCGCATAATCACGCACGCTGTTATGTTGGCAAGGCTCCAAGAAGTCATGTCATATCGTGGGAACCAAAACTGTCTCCCTGCCTGGGTACGTAGAGACCGTACATTGCGTAACATACACTTTCTCTGTCATCAAGTCACACAGAAGAGATTGAGATAAGAGTCGAGTTGTTAAATGATTTAATTATGTCAAGAAGATAAGAGATAAATTTGTTTCTCTGGGGACTTGCTGGTTGAAGACTGGTGGAATGTGACATGGGCCACGGGGTGGATCCAGGATTTTCCAATAGAGGAGGTTGAAATATGAAAATCGCGCCGATCGATATTTCGGGGGAGGGGGGAGGGGGATGAGCACTAATTTTTGTTCTTTCTTTTTGGGGGGTAGTGAGCCTTATTTTAGGAGAGTTCGTTGTGCTTTGGCATGCGAAGAAATTGAAGTGGCTTATCGGCAATCTTTACAAATCAATATATTTTTTTTTTTAAAGAAACATGATTTTCAATGCAAACTCATGGACAGTGCTATCAAGAAATGACAAAGGCCGTTTGAGACCATGGAAGATAGAGCATTTCGGAGTGCGATCATGTTATGACCTACGGACGGTTATGCTTCTCCAACTCCAACATTAGTAACTGAGCTGATCGAGGCGATTGGAGACGCCGCCCGCCGGCGAGCATCAACTGGTCAGCTAATTTTTATAAGCCCACATTTTCGCGCGGCGCGATCACAACCTTAGCCGTCGACAGAAATATAAGGAATGAAAGCATTTCTCCCGGCGTCATTCATCGTTTAAGTGATTAAACAATTATGGTAAAGCGACGGGCGAATCCTTTCCGTTTGATACATGACAAAGGGAGTGACGTACGTGATGGTTCATTACGAGATTTTCTTGAAAATCTCGTGGTACATTTTCGTGGTAATTACCGCCATTTGTGTACCGCACAGGGAAGAGTTACCGCGGGAGTACCGCGGGACTCAATCTTGGATTGATTCCCGCGAGACCCGGCGGTAATCTGTCTACTTTATTTCGAGCAATACTGTATAGGGCACTGGCTGGAGTACAGGGTTGAATCTTGGGAAGTTATAAAAGGTGGGTGCTTTACTCAGGATGTGACATCAATCAGTGGTATCACTTGATCATTGATCACACTTTATATGAACAGTGGTACCACCCATGTATCACATTACATTTATAGTTTGCATTTATAAATCAAACTTCATCTAACCTGTACATAAATACCACTCAAGATAGAAATGAAAAGTGGTCTCGTTTCTTATACCACCTTTTTCCTAATGTATTCTATGTACTGTAGGTAGTCATAAATATGTACTCCCATAATGTTTATCTTGTTTCTTATTTAAGTGCCAACCAAATATTTGGTCCGGGGGGGGGGGGGGGGGACCCTAAAACTATCAAGCTCTGCTTTTACCAGGGGATCCTCGTCTTTCTTTTAGTCCATCATTGCCATAATTTGTTTTTGCATTGTAAATGTGTAATGAGTATTGTTATGCTCTATGTGACATTTGAAAGAAAGACGAATAAATATCATATCTTGTGTACTTTGTACATGTCCCTTTTAGTACAAGTTTCAATAAGAAAACTTTTTAAAGGGAAACAGAATGTGTGGTCTTTATAGAGAGGTTGCCTTTCTGTACAGGTGGTTGTTAAAGCAGGTTTCACTGCAAATGTGCAATAGCCAACCATTAAGTCTATTAACTCATTGACGTTTAATTACACTGACAAACTGTTAGAGTAAGTGTATGCAAATAGGACAAGAGTAATCAATATAAATCCACCGTTTCAGATTTAAACTTTGCACTAGGGCCAGGACTATGACAAGTGCTAGCAATAAAATCATTCTTATCATTCTCAAAACTGGAAATGCGTATTTTTTGTTACCAAATTTTTAGTGCAAATTAAAGATTCATGGTTCCTTCAAGCTCTTGTTGCAATATTCCCTTCACAGCTTGGATGATGATTAGTTCAGACAGGCGTCAGTCCAAGGACAACAATTTTTTGTTTTGTCAATTTTAGTGGCGTGGTATTCTGAAGCTGTTCCCAATTTTTTACCAAGAATCTCAGAATGGTTATTCGAACATCGCTGGAAAACACTAGCGTCCAGAGGTGGAATTCTCTTCCATGCTACATGTATGTGCATGCTGAATACAACTTACATACCATTCTCTAATCGCACTTTGAAATCATGCATTGTGTTCTAACGTAACGTAT
The DNA here is from genome assembly GCF_000002235.5 of Strongylocentrotus purpuratus. Taxonomy (NCBI): domain Eukaryota; kingdom Metazoa; phylum Echinodermata; class Echinoidea; order Camarodonta; family Strongylocentrotidae; genus Strongylocentrotus; species Strongylocentrotus purpuratus. The sequence continues at coordinate 17,828,249 of NW_022145598.1, forward strand.
TACAAATTTGACTGAGAACACAGAGAAAGGCATAACTACATGTAACAAGACAATAAGAAATAAAGGAAGGAATTAGTGGCATCCCATTTCATGAAAGATCTAATTAATACTGACTTATTCAGTTTCCTCAAACATGTCAAAACTAGGCCTGAGTCATGTCGGGATTTTCATAAACCGGGTCCCGACGGCCTTGCACCGATCGGGACCCGGTGTCCAGAAATCAGCTCGCAGGATTTGTCACTTGCCTCTATAAAAAGCGCATAGTATGTCCCTTAAAAGTGACCTTTTTTATCAGTCAAATAAATCAACACATGCATACCTCGGCACAGATCGGTATATTCTCCCATTTGACATTATTTTTATCCATGATTGGGGATGTTTAGTGCCATTATCGTGCCTCTAAAAGTAAAAAAACTGGAGCAAAAATAGATAGACAACGATCGAGCCGCCATTTTGATTCATGCAGGTTGAATAAATCGGGTCAAAAAACATTAATGTTTGAATAATAAAACGGCTTTCTAAAAAGTACTCCTTTACAACATACCGATCGAATAATTTTTAAAAACAAAATAGATATTTTTTCTTTGATTTTGAACACCGCATGCTTCTTTTAAAAGCTGAAAATTACTTGGTAATCACAAGAAGTTTCGATACGGATAGCTGTTGCAAGGCAAGTTCAGACTAGTCTCGGAAAAATGCGCAGTGCTCCTTGTTAGCTGTAATGCGTGCCAGAACGAACCCAAATAAAGACGTGATCGTAACGAGAAAAAAATCATTAAAAACTACGAGAGCACAATTGGAAAGACAACTACTGCTCAAAATTACGATAATCAGATAAATAACTTGTACAAAGAATTCAATAATCGCCCAAGAAATGCCAAAGAAATTGTGATAACCGAGGAGTAACTGGGTACATTTTTATCGCAAGGGGCTTGCTGCAAATACTTGAATCCTTTGTTATACTGCTTTTTACCGTAGAGGGCGTTATTTGGTTTCTAGCCTCGTGTCAGAACACGAGGCTAGAAACCAAATAACGTGTAATTCAGACACATCAGCAATTTCCGATAATGATTGTACCTATATAGTAACTCCTTAAATATCACTATTTCTGTGGCTTTTCTTGGACAACTATTGTATTATTCCTCCAAGTTTTGTATCTGCTTACGATAATTTTGAGAAGTTGTCTTTCCAATTGTGCTCTCGTAGTTTTTAATGATTTTTTCTCGTTACGATCACGTCTTTGTTTGGGTTCGTTCTGGCACGGATTACAGCTAACTACGAGGAGCACTGCGCATTTTTCCGAGACTAGTCTGAACTTGCCTTGCAACAGCTATCCGTATCGAAACTTCTTGTGATTACCAAGTAATGTTCAGCTTTTAAAAGAAGCATGTGGTGTTCAAAATCAAAGAAATAATATCCATTTTGTCTTTTAAAAATTATTCGATCAGTATGTTGTAAAGAAGTACTTTTTAGAAAGCCGTTTTATTATTCAAACATTAATGTTTCTTTCAACCTGATTTATTAATCCTGCCGAGAGACCCGGCCAGTACAGTAGCTAGCTAGCAGCTGGCAACAACAACCCCATGGGGCGAACTGCTTTGCAACCCATATTTATATCAGCAGTTCGGATTGATTCAGGATGAGCTAGAATATGATTGGTAACAATTAAATACTTAAGTTTTAAGGTGGAATGATTTTAGTGGTGTGCAAAACTGCAATTTCTTACATATTTCATTTTTTTTTTTGGAGCATCGGTTCTCAAAAAACGAAACCGGGACCCGACGGCAACGGTCGGGTCCCGGTGTGATCGACCGTACCGACTCAAGCCTAGTCAAAACAAATAATGTTTCTAACACACTCCTCATGCATTGCAAGAATCTAATTCTAAGATAAATTGCGCTGCGCTTGCTTGTCGTTCACTTCAGAATGACTAGACTCTAGATCTATCATCTAGGTCTAGATCTAGGTCTAGATCTAGATCTATTCATTGTGGTTCGGATTTCAATTCTGAGATGAGATGAACCAACATGACCAAAGAGTTATTGTTTACATTTTGTTAAAGGAATGAATTATAGACCTATGAACTATACTATAGGCTATAGCTTTTACCCAAAAATAAATTTATGTAGAGAGGACATTTCTAGAAAGATTGTACGAGTTCAGTAACTTCAGTTACAATTCCACATCACACTCTGCCACAAGTGCAGCTGCTGCGCGGCGCGGACATGGACACGGCACGGTCGGTAATTCACCTGCGAACCCACGGGAAACCTTGGGCCCACGTATTGCCGCAAATACAGCGCCAGTGTCCGAATGGGAAGTCGAGATTCATACCTTTCAATGCACAAAAAGCAACTGTCTCACTCTGAAACTAATAAATAATGAATATTAAATAACATATAATTACCAAGTATGATGTTTTGGTTGTCTCTGACTCCGTGTTGACGGAATTTAAGATGTGAATCCTTCAAAAATCAGGAATTCCAATACCTCACCGACATCAGTAATCACCATTCATGCCACAATATTTTTGCAAGCACTTCCTTGTTTTTTTAATTTGGCTCAAAATGCAAGGACGCCACCTACGTAGAAACAAGACAAGACACATTCACAATAATTGTTTTTATAAGTTGTACATTTGTTTTTGTATCTTTGCTCTGGATCTAATTTATTCTAACTATATAGTCAAACAGTCAGCACTGTCTTTTTTAAATGACTGAAAGACTATATCCGATGTTGGAAAATGAAATAAACTAAAATATCGACCAATGCATTGGGCGGGTTGGGAAGGAGGGGGAAGGGGGGAGGGGGCATGTATACCTTCAAACGCATTTAAGGTCCTGCTCGATCTCAATGTACATCAAGTGGAAATCAAGAGATTTGTGAAAGTAATTTGAACGAAATAGAAATTTATAGTTTTTTTTTTTTTTTACTCGACTTCCACCAACCAAGTGGAACCCTATGGGTTATTTTTTCTAGACAGATGCAGTCAGACAATTATAGTTCTTGTTATTCTTTCTTTGTTTTTCATCATCGAGTTCACATTTTATTTATGTCACATCGACGAAGTTAAAAGATTGATGCAATACTAGACAACGATACTGTGAATGAGCCCCCATACCATAATTACGCTTTTGATAGTTTCATAGGGGGACTGGGACGTACATGTAGAGGGGGGAGGGGCGGGTGCCACAGTATCAATCGATGGCGCAGTGCCAGTGGTAGAGCAGCGGTCGATGGGCTAGTGCCCTTAATTGGTAAGGTCTTAATCATTATTACTAAGTCCTTCGGAGAGGACTTAAAGCCGTCTGTCCCCTGGTTGCTTACCTACACACAAATGCTTTCTTTGCAGTTAGGTAAAACAAAAACAAAAAACAAGACATTCTAATAAGTATCACTGTAAACTATCACAGATCTGGAATGTTAATTATCTTTACTTGGCCTTTATATCTCTCTAAAAAAAAATCGAGTGATCACGGACGTCACTCCTTTGGCTCTGGCGAGTGAAAATGTACACTCCAAAAAATATTGGGCAAAAACTTGCCAAATTTTTCCCCAGTATGAGGGCGATTATGTGTCCAACCAACTGTTGGGTAAATTAAAGATTTTGCATGATTTACCCAGTGCTGGATAAAAAAAAATACCAAACTTTTACCCAATACCCAATTCTCACCATAATGTGTAGCATTTTAGACACTAGTTGGGCAAATAAGTTGTATAAAATATGAATTATATTATGTATAAAAGGACATTAGTGCCGCGGGGGGGGGGGGGACTCGACCGCGGACCTTGTGATTCACAGTCCCGTGATATATCCACTCGACCACGACACATCTAAGATAAGAATAGAACCATATTGTTGCATAATTGTTGCCCGACTTACGTTTGCCCAGTTACATCTGCCCAATTTATCTTGAACATTTAATTGGGTAAATACATAGTAAATGGTTGGGAGAAAATAAACCAAATGTGGGACAAAAATGGCCCAACTTTAATTTGCCCAATAATATTACCCAATTATTTTATCGGTTATACTACATGGTTGGTAGGAATTAAACCAATTGTTGGACGATATTTGCCCAACATCGATTTGCCAAGGGACACCTCTACCCAACCCATTTTTTACCTTTCATGAGGTAACTTCATATAGTAAATGGTTGGGAGAAAATAACCCAATTATTGGACAAAATTTGTCCAACTTTGATTTGCCCAGTAACATCTGCCCAACTTTTTGTACAATGTAGTGAAAATAGAGTGAACATTCGCTCTTTTCTTCTTAGAGAGCACTCGAAAACCAATTGATATTCACTCCTAAACAAGTGATCACGGACGTCACTCCGTAGAAAGTGAAAATAGAGTGAAAAATGCACTCTTTTTTAAGAGAGAGAGAGAGTAAGGTATAGGTGTAGTACTGCAGACCTACTCGTGGTGAACATTAATTACAGATTTACTTGGATCTTAATATAATAGAGACCTTGGTCACTAAATTGCTAACATTCATAATTTGTTTGATAATTGTTCATGCTTTTTCTTTCAAATTTTCGCAAACCCGTTTTTCTGATTTCTTTCACGTACATGTACATGTATTGAGTTGGTACAAAAGCTTCCTCCTTTGATGAAACGATCGTAATAATCCAAAACATTCAGTGAAAAATGAAATAAAATGCATATAAACCGTTAATATCCATTAAGAAACAAGCTGGAAACTATGAAAGTAAACAAGGAAGTAGGCATCGGGGTATCATGTCTCTCATAAACTATTTTGTTCTATTCTGGCACCATCTTACTGGCATACAGGAAATATCTTCTTCATCACTGATGATTAAGAAGCTACTCAATATCAATCTGAGATAATGACGCGTGGAGATGAGATTACCAAGGTAACATGATAGTTTAATGATAACCACGCTAACCACTAATTACCCAATAAGACAAGCTTTATTGTGCAATATAACTTTTACTCATGTATACAGATATACGGAGAAGTCAGCCACAATCATAACATCTATCTTATGCTACCCAGGAGGATGAAAAATATGTACACAAAATTAATGTACTTCATAATGGTGTAACAAGGGCCAGTGGCGGATCCAGGAGGGGGTTGGGGGGGTTGCAACCCCCCCTAGGGCGGCCCAAAAAAAAAAAAAAGGGAAAAAAAAGAAAAAAAAGAAAGAAAAAAAAAAGAAAAAGAACGCACGCTGGAGAGAAACCCTTTCAAGTGCAAATATTGTGAGAAGATATTCAACTCATCTGGTAACTTAAAGTCACTGAGTAGTCGGCTCTCATGGGGAATTCGACACCGTTCGGGTGTTTACCCAATAACAGGTGTTGTCAATCACCAGGGTTGGCCTTGAGCTTTATGACCATTGGACCTTATGTAATGCTTTGATTTGCCCGAAGACTCTCGAGCTCTCCGAGAGATTAGGGGGTAATTCTTGACTGGACTATGGGTTTGCTGTGTGCAAATTTGTACCCCCATTAATGGTATTTCCACCAAGTCTGGTGTCAGCGAATTATGGCCTTCTGCACATGGAAACTGGCGATCCAATCCCTTTAACCAAACACATGATAACTCTGGATATAACTATGTATTAAACTGTTACTTGATTTAAAAAGACGTTATCATGCACTGCTTTTTATGGTCTCCATTGTGTTAATAGATGCCAGGAAAACATCACTTACGGGGTTCAAATAAACACCCCCAAAAAAATCGGCTCGCCGCTTCGCGGCTCGTGGACGATGCTCCGCATCGTCATTATTTTGGTCAACCCCCCCCCTTAGCAAAAAGCTAGATCCGCCCCTGAAGGGCCCCCCGTTATCAAAAGGCTCAGTGGGGGGGGGGGGGGGGTTATTTAGTGGGTGAATTATTGAGAGGGTGATAGAGGCACTTCAATTACATGTATCTACTTCCATTCTCTCTCTCTCTCTCTCTCTCTCTCTCTTTCTCGCTCCCCTCTCTCTCTCTCTCTCTCTTTGCCCCCACTCTCTCTCTCTCTCTCTCTCTCTCTCCCTCTCTCACAATTCGCTTTATCAACCTTAAATAAATCCCGAAGAAAAGAATAGACCACAACGATTATTTAAGATATACTAATTTATTTCAATCAGCAATAAATTCCTCGACAACCCCTTTTCGCAACTAAAATCTAGCTGTGCGCTAACATAAAATGTCATAGCCGGACGTGAGTAACAAAGCATAATATAATGTATTTTGCTATCAAAATAAAAAGAAATACATTATCAAGATGGTACAATTTACCTTCAATAGTAACGGGTTAAATTTCACGACCGATATTATATTTCTACGGCCGATAATAATTATTCCTCATGCAGCGTATTTGCCTTTGCGTCGTAATTTATTATGAGCGCTGTCGGTTCGACCCGACTGATGCTAATATTTCCATATATACAGATTAAATGTCTTTTTCTTTTCTTTTGCCTCTTGCACATTACTTTGAGTCTTTGAACAATCTAAAGCACGATACACACCTATACCGAATCTGAAGCTCCAACAATAACGTGTTTAGCATTATTATGGGGCCTTTTATGGGAAGAATAGGAGGAGAGACCCCAGGATTTCAGTGATTCAGTTCGATTTCCGCCTCCTCGCGCATAGGTGACGTGAAATACTTAATAACAGCGTGATATTTCTGAAACGAGTCGTGTCTGTTGGTCATGGGTGTCGATCCGTAACTGATACCTATTTATCAGGGGGGGATGATCTATTCATTCATCCCCCCCCCCCTGATGAATAGGTATTACGTAAGGATCGACACCCATATGCTGTTGGTTGTTGCCTAAATTTCTTCCACAAGTTGAAAACTGCGAACACATCACTGTTCAGCGTGATGTGGACGTGAGGTTGTCACGAAACATCGTGATGACCACGTAATGTACTTTATAATCACGAATAACTACACGTTGTAAACACGGCGACTGTTCATAGTAGGGACTTTTAGAGTTGCCGTGGCAGCATGCCTTAAAGGACGTCACGGTGCCTTAAAAGGACATCACACGTAGTAGTCCACTATAAGTCGACGTGCGAATCTAAAAGTCCCTAATTAGGGATTCTGCACGACGAGAACGTAGACTGCCATTTTAAGGCAATGTGTTGTCCTTTTAAGGCACTGGCAGTGACGTCCTTGTCATGCAGAATCTAAAAGTCCCTATTATGTTACCCCCTATCACGAAGATAGGACGTTCTCTTTTTGAGAAACTTTGCACGAAGCATGACTAGCAACAAGTTTGACTGGTTGTGAAGGTGATGAGCATTGCACGAGCTAAATTATTGCCGGAGCAGGAGCTTCAAAGATCTTCACTATTCGTGTAAAAGAACACCAAATGTGGCTGTAGCGTCTTTCAAGGACGTCAAACAGTTAGCAAATGGAATGATGCCATATTGACATTCATTCTTAAATTTCTTCCGGGAAAACAAGTCCATCCCCATCGGAACTTTCAAAGTTTATGTTGACTTCAGGTGGGATGTTGGCACATTCTATCCTAATCTTATCATCACCTTGTGGTACGATTGACGTCTCTTTATTGTCTTCTTCTCTAATATCCTTCTGTCCAGTCGTTTCTTTGAGAGGCATCTTCACATTGGTGTGTCCGTTATTACCTTGTCCTAATCTACCATCTGTTCTTTTCTGTTGTGCTAGCTTCATGGCCATGGCTTGCTTAGCATTGGTCCTGTTCCTCGACCCTGCCCTGTAAGACGCTTTAAGTTTCGCGTTCCAGACACCCGCCTGTCGCATCCATACGCGATGGAAGAGCCTAGTTTTGCTCTCGGCGACCAGGGTGCAGAAGAGAGAGGAGTTAGCGCTCGGGCGGATCTCCTTATGCTTAAAAACCCCATGTGAACGTATGTACTCTCCCCAGCACATTCTTGAAATACGCTGTCTTTTCTTTTACGAAATGAGGCGAGGTCAAGCTCGAAGTTGGGTCCGTAATCTTTGATCTTCTGCCACAGTGTGGCGTTGAATCGTTCGTAAAGGATCGTATCCGCCTGGCTCCATTCACGAATCTTCTGGCGAGTGGTCGAGTCTATATCAACACGATTTGGACGCTGGTTCTTCGATATGTAAATGATGTCATCGAAAGTCCAGCAAAGCATTTTCTTGAGAACGACCAGAGACTCGTCAAAGTACTCGCTGATCAGAACTAGGTCCAGTTCCTTTACGAGTGCATCAACTGTCTGGTTGACCATTGTCTCGTCCTTGTGATACTTTGAGTCCAACCCAAGATCAAAGATTTGATTGTTTCGTGCGTAGTACCATCTCAGTCCCCGGGTAGTGTCCCACTGGAGAGTCTTCAGTCGTCGCCGGTAGTATCCCGGTCTACGCATGAACTCTTCGATCTCATGACCCTTGACACGACAGCGCGTGGCAGGAGAGAAACTGTCAGTGAACCGGAAGTGATTGAACGCAGATTCGAAGTGCGCACTGGGTTCGCGGATGATGCTGATATACTTGGTTCCCGGCAACATGAAGGAGTCCATAGCGGATCGATTGTACCGCAAATGTACAGCTATCATGTTGTAATTAAAATGAGAGATGTCGTTGCTTCCTACGCCTAATGGCGGAAGAAAGAAGTATCGAGGACTGTGCTTGGTAACTGGAATGTATACCAAGTGTCCGTTAGTTGGACTGACCTTGTTCAAGACAAACGAGAGTCTATTGAGCAAACCGAATCTGTTGATGATGGTTTGAAGCGTTGTTGATGCGGTCTTATGCGTTTTGATGTAGGCTACGTTGCCATGGGGGTTGCATGTCCCGTCCACGTGACGTGACGTCATTGAAGATAGTTTTTTAATCTCTTCCTTCCGCCGTCCGATCTTATTCTGCAACTGATTACGAACGCGACGGATCTCTTCTTGCTTCTGACGTACTTTCATCTCGGCGCTTTCGCGTACGCGATTTGACGCGTTTTCGCGCAACAGTTTCGAGGCGTTGCCCTTATTTCCATTTGATGCCTTTGGTATAAACTCCATTGTTATATTGTGCTTGCTCTTTCCTAGCAAACTCTTGTGCACCCAAGATATATTTTGAGCGAGATACTTGTTGGGACCTAGTCCTTGAGCCTGTCTTCGAGGTGCATATCTCTCTCCATGCCTTCTGGAAGCCTTGTCTTGAGGTACCACAGGATCGATGCGTAATCTGCCAATAGGGGTGGGGACGGGGATGAGAAAAATGAAACAAGAATAATTATTATAGAAAAGTATATACTACGTCATTATTCGTAAAGTAGACGTGACCTTAGGTTGATGAATAATGACTGCATGGCATGCATGCTTTGTTGAAAACTCTATGTACAGATTTGTTAAAGGTAGGCTAAAGACCAGTTTTGGAAACGCCCCATCTAAAAAAATTAAGTGGAAGCTCTTATTACCAGTCATGTGAAAGAATATGTTTTGACTACAACGTGATGATACAAATTTTGCCGAGGAAACCACCTAATAATTGACATATATGGTAAATTATCATATCGATCCGGCCTGGATAGATATCGCGAATGCACTTCAACATTGAACATTTGGTCATATATTTCTGGGTTTTTTGCGAATTTAGGTTGAAGTATTGCCATCTAAACCTCTGAAGGCAATATTGAAACAATATTGAATGGATATTTTGCACCCGAAACCCTTGAACCGCAATATTTGAGCACTACCGGTCTTTACCTTTAAGTACCCGAAGTTTGAAACATCAAATGGTGTCTAAATCCATCATCCAAATACATCTGGTATCTTAAGTTTAGATGCAGATTTCAGTATTATGCGACAATGATACCTGGGGGATGTTTCATCAAACAAAATTGATTTCGAAAAAAATACAATTTAAAGTGACTTGGTAGCATTGTTGAAGGTTGATGAAAAAAATGCTTAATTTTTGTACAAAATGTTACCTACTATATTCCTTCTACTGTACTAACCCTCTGACATGCAAAAAATCCTGAAAAAATTCTCAAACCACGAAGATATCTATGGTTTTCTTTGAACGAGTCGATGTATGACACCCTCTAACAGTGATTAACAGTAAATTCTCCCAACCATTTTTGAATTTTCCCAACCGTTTTTCCATGAAAAAAAAGACATAAAATAGGCTATAAAAAAAATCTGTCAACACTTAAAAGTCTGGAATGGAATGTAGAGCCATTTTATTGCTTTGTAAGATTTCCATTCACCTTAAATGTAGGTAAATTGTAATAATATAGTTGGGAGAATTAAGGAATCGATCAGATCAGTTTTTCCCAATTTGTACCATGAATAATGGTCCGTTTTCACTCAAATTTTCAGATTATCTTTAATTGTACATCTAGCATTGAAATCACCACCTTAGCACCACTATCTCTCATCTGAACAATGTTTACCAAGTCCATTTAAGTTTAAATTTGTCTACTGTAAAATAATTCCACTTTATGCAGATTCCAGTAATATGCTACAAGTGATACCTGGGGGATGTTTCATCAAATAAAATCAATAATACATATATACAACTCTTTCGGTAAAAAAAAAAACATGTGCTTTCTGGTCGTATCAATATCTGACTGACTTTCCAATCTTTAAAAAATAATTCTTTGGAAAAAGTTTGGAAGTAACGTTTCTTTTATCTATTCCTGTGATATTCCGATCGACAATCAATTTGTAAATGGTCCAAAGAGCTATAGTTAGGAATAAAGTACAATGATTTTCACAATTTATTTTGAGCAAATGTTGGATACTGAACGTCAATATCTTTACTTATTATATCTCATAATATTTCTTTCAGGTGTTTAATGAAGGGCTCATTTAGTTTGCATTCGATAAATGCGGGATCTATATCCTCTTTTATATAACATTTGGGCATACATCGTCTGACGATATCTAATGACTCATTAGATATTCCCCATTTCAAAAGATTACTTTTTACTGGCAATAGATTATAAAGTAAAATTTAGTTAAACTCTCGCGATCAGTTTTCTCTAATGTGTGCAAGAAGCAAGATTACACTTGAATACCGTAGACCAATCAATATCTACATTACGTTTTTGTTTTCCTCATAAAGGCACCATGTTTTAGTTAGTACAGTTCTCGAAGGAATGAGTTTATAGAAACGATTGCTACTTATACCAGTAACATCCTTTTCCTTATTTGCAACAAACAGATAAGGAACTTTGTATTCATTTTCTTGTCTATAGTATAATCATGCATACATTTTTCTTTTAGGCCATGTAAAAAAATAAACATGTTTAGCGTCCCCGCCCGCTTCCTTTTGGGGGGCCGCCTCCTAATTTTTTTTTGTATTTTTTTTTGTATTTTTTTTTTAAACATGACAAACATTGCTAAAATGGATCTATTTCTGATTTAAAAAAAAAATTGTCAGGCGCCATCTTGAAAAATTGGCCGAATGTCAGGGAAAATGAACCGAGCGGCCATTTTGAGCGGCCATTTTGAAAAAAAAAAAAAAAGGGCCTCCTCCTTCCTATTTTTCGAAAAAAACAGGACGCTAAACATGTTTTTTTTTTATTTATTTGGCCTTAAACTCTTGACCCATACAAGTGGTATCGCTCGTTTCAGTCTTGCTTAGTCAAACAGCGCATTGCATTTTATTCGTTTGGAGTGCACCTGCGATTATGATGAATTCTATTGACCGAAAGCCATCTCTCATAAAAAAGTCATCTTATACATAAATCTTCTTACTCGACAAAAGTCTTGGGTTTTGTGACGAGTGCCCTCTTCGGTGAGAGTATTGATACAGCAGCCAGACCCATGAGAAACAACGTGACAGAGAAGACTCCAAATTTAAAGAGGGCCTGCATGTGGGATAGTAAAACAAATAGAGATAGAAGTGACGAGAAAGAGGGAGAGACACATAGAGTGAGGGAGAGGGAGAAAGAGACAAAGAGAGAGAGAGAGAGAGAGAGAGAGAGAGAGGGAGGGGATGATAATTATTTGAATGTTTGAATGTGAAAGTGAATCCATTCATTCGCCTAGTCATACCTGTCCTAAACAGAAATATGTCATTAACTTGATCATTCATGACAAAACTTGAAAGTCGAACAAATTTTTCTTGAGATTGATTCCTTTTAGCATGACTTTTTGTATATAAAGTAGTCTTTGATTTGCATTCTTTTTCAAAACTCGAGCAGCTCCAAAGTGGCTTGAAAGGCCATGGAAGGAAAGTTTTCGGTTTGCGAACAGGAATACAAGAAATAAAATGAGAGAATAAGACGTATATTTGCTAAAGTTATCTTAGAGAAAGTATTAACAAAATCAGTACCATATGGATCCACAAGGAAGGAAATTACGCATAAGGATACGGAAGTCGGGCCTAGTGAGTGCGGATAGAAAGACCGTGAAACATAAGAATGTCATCTTCCTGTACACAAACGGTTGCATAAAGTGTGGTATTCTCTGAGTATAATGATAAAATAACATATGTAGTTTCAATATCATTTCGAAGTGCATAATTTCATGAATAATGACGACTTACTTTTTTCCCAATGCGCATCATGGTATATGACATTTAACCTCTGGAAGCCGAATGGTGTATTGCTGTGACGAGATGACTGCTGGAATATGAAAACAAAGAATTAACTTTGAAATAAAACTTTACCACGTTTATGCTAAGTTTTAAACGGTTTCCAAATTTACGAATCATAAACAATCCTGGATCTGTCTGACTAATATGTGCTAATGAAATCGTTTATAGTAAGCAATATGACCTGGATTTTGTTTCCAGTGTGAAAAAACATTGATTTTTAAAACTACCAGCAATCATAAACATAAGAAAAGTGATCATACTCTCATCTTGTTGGTATGATACAAACCATCATCTCATCAATGGCCCGAACGTGTAACAGTAGCTGAAAAGTGGTATACTTTTATCTGGATAGTTTTGTCTGCTGAAAGCTTTCTACAAAATTATATACGACAGGAAATGCTGAAAACCATGGTGATAATAATTTACTTTGCTTCCACAGATAACGTGGTATAGGGAAATACTAGACAATCGAAGTTGATTAACATTCTACATGTTTATGTATTATGACCGGGGGTCGATCAGAACGTCCGTGTATGGTGTAACTCCTTGATTATTATCTTACGCGGGATCTTACGTTTACAGAAATCACATATCTATACATGTGGTTCAGTTCAGTTCAGTTTATTAAAAACATCATCAGACATAGCAATCATGACGAACAAACGCAGACCTGAACAAACATGATCCAACTTGGGACCCCCCAAAAAGCTATGCTTTTGGAAGGATTATGGACCTCTCACTCCCGGCGGATAAGTTGTCATTAATAAATCAATGAATATCTCGCTAAAAAGAAGAAATGCACTCGCATAATCACCCCAGAAAGTGTATGTACTTCATGTCCTGCTAATTAATTCAGTCACATCGTATATATGTCCCAAAGTACGTATAGCAAAAGAAGTGAACAAATGTTCGTGAATTGATGCGTAAAATATACCAAACTTAAAGTTCAGTCTACCAATAATTGTGATATACTCTCTGAATTACAGTATATTCCGAGCAGGCGCGTACGCAGGGGGGGGGGGGGGGGGGGGGGGGGGGGGGTTGGGGGGTTAAACCCCCCCCCTTTGGAAATTTTTTGTGTGTAAACCCCCCTAAAAAAAACCTAAAACTTCCCCCTTTTGGATTTTTTTTTTTTTTTTTTTTTTTTTTTTTTAATTATTAAAAAAAAAAAGGTGACCTTACCCCCCCCAACGGAGCAAAATGTCAAATTTCCAAATTTCGAGACCAAAAAAAAAAAAAAAAGTGTCCTCTTCCCCCCCCCCCCCCCCCCCCCCCCCCCCCGCTTATTCAGCGGCTGGCTGAGTCGTTGCGAAATTTTCGGACCGATTTATAAATGTTAAAACCCCCCCCCCCCTTGAAAAAATCCTGCGTACGCGCCTGATTCCGAGGCATGGATCCTTATAAACCTGTAAACTCAACATTATCTAGACACGCTATGAATTGAAAATATCACAAACTTTAGTCCGTGCACCAATAATTGCGATATACTCCCTGAATTAATATCATATATTCCGAGGCATGCAGCCATCCTTATAAACTCAACATTATCTAGACACGCTATATGAATTGAAACAAATTAAATCACAGAACAAAATCATACTTGAAAAGACTTACGTTCACTCTGCAAGTATGATGTACATATAAACTTTAGTCCGTGCACCAATAATTGTGATATACTCTCTGATTTACTATCATATATTCCGAGGTATGCAGCCATCCTTATAAACTCAACATTATCTAGACACGCTATATGAATTGAAACGAATTAAATCACAGAACAAAATCATACTTGAAAAGACTTACGTTCACTCCGCAAGTATAATGTACATGTATTATTATGGTTCTCCTCGGCTACGGTATACTCTAGCTCTGTACTGCGGACATGTGGCTGGGGTCACTTCACGTGAACCTGACCGGAATACAAGCACGAATGTGACTGTCTGGATGCTGGAGTGGATACCAATGGATGCTTGTGAGTTGTCTGGGTGTCTGGAAGCTGGTATTCCGCGCATTCAGCATTTCCATCAGGATTACCTTAGTCTACAAAATACAGACACTGTTCTTGGCTCCGGCTTTTCGAGGAGTTCTCCTTCTTCTAATTCATCCTTCAATTGACTGAAGATTCTTGCAAACTATGTGCGCGCGTGTGTGTTAACGGGCCGCAATTTAGTTGTGACTATGTGCAGGCCCATGCCAATGTTCATTACTCTTCACTGTTTATCATTCTTAAAAAATAGAGTCAATCTATCATGATTTTGATTATTCCAAAGCTCATATTCATGATACACCGTCCTGAATCCTGTTTCAGAAAACTTCCAGACTCGGCATGGACTCCCTATCACCGTTTAGCTTTCATCCATATCGAGGCATTCAACTACAGCACGAATTAAAGATAAGCTTGGGTTCTGGTAATGATAGAAAATAATTCTCACATAATCCAACAAAATTTCCGCTGAATGTTCAAGATTACAAAAACATGACATGTGCCAAACTATTTTGGTAGAAAATGAAAAGGGGCTGAGTCATGAGCATACACTGTAAAAAAAAAATTGGACAGATATGTTACTGGGTAAATCGAATTTGGGCAAATTTTGTCCGATTATTGGGTTATTTTCTCCCAACCATTTACGATATGAAGTTACCCAAAGAAAGGTAAAAATAGGTTGGGTAGGTCGTAGGTGTTAATTGGCAAATCGATGCTCGGCGAACGTTTGTGGGTTATTTTCTCCCAACCATTTACGATATGAAGTTACCCAATGAAAGGTAAAAATAGGTTGGGTAGGTCGTAGGTGTTAATTGGCAAATCGATGTTCGGCGAACGTTTGCGGGTTATTTTCTCCCAACCATTTACTACATAATTGTATAGTTGCCCAATTTAATGTTCAAGATTTAGTAGGGCAGATGTTTCTGGGCAAGTGTAAGTCGGGCAATTATGCAACAACAGGGTTCTGTTTATATATTACAGGTGTCGTGGTCGAGTGGATATATCACAGGACTGTCAGGATCACAATCCGAGGTTCGGGTCCCGTCACGTCACTAATGTCCTTATATATATATATAATAATACGAATTATATAATATTTTATCCAACTTATTTGCCCGATTAGTGTCTAATATTTTTTTTTTCTTCATATTTTTCCCTCCACAGGGATTTTATTGATTTTCATTTGAAACCCATACAAAAATATATATTCAAGGTAATTTACATAATAACATAAATAAAATAAAATTGGCTTTTCAAGATACAAGTATTGTTGAGCTGTTGAGTTAACAGAAAACTAACAAATCATTAATTCATTTCAAACACTCATGGAAAGAAAAACAAATACAGAAAAAATATAATTTTAAGTAAACAAATTCCTGAATTGAAACCATTTTCTTGTGAATTTATTATTTCTACAATTCGAATTTGCAATATACTTTTCGTTTTTGAAGTAATTTATAATCGAAACTTTAATACTATCAAAGTCGGGCAATTGTTTCTTTATTTTGCAAGTATACACCATCTGTCGCACCACAATCAGTATACAATTCAATGCATAATTATTTGAACCTTTTAAACCAAATAATTTATCTTGTAATGAAAATGTTAATTTATTTCCGGTTCCAGTATTAATCCAGTGTTCTAACCTACCCCAAATATTTTTAACATGCGTACAATCACATAGCAAATGTATAACTGTTTCAATCTGTTCATTACAAAATGTACATTCTTTTCTTGGGACTAAATTCATTTTAAACAGTAGATCGTTCGTATATAGTATGCGTTGCAAGACTTTAAACTGAAACCATCGTAAGCCCACATCAATGGTACAATCAAATCCAATAGAACAATATGTTTCCCAACTCTTATCATTCAGGTCAAAAATGCATTTCCATTTAAGAAAACTTTTACATAGTCCTTTTCTTCTCTTTAATAATATTGCATAGATATGTGAACATCCTTTAATACGTTTCATAACAAATGCCATTGTATCTGGGAAAAGAGGTTGTGGGACCTTGTTAAAAATAGCACAATAATTGTTAAACCCTTGTCTAATTGCATCGCATAATCCACGATAAAAAAGAAAATTTATTTGAATATTATACTTTTCTTGAAAGTGTTCCAGAGAGAAAAAAAAATCACCATTTGTGTCTAAAATATCGTTAACAAAACGAACTCCCTTTTGACACAATTTTTTTATTATATATTGAGCTATTGCCTATTTTAATGTAATCATTATTCCATAAGGGTTGGCAAGAAATTTTATCATGATGCATGGACAAGAGCGTACTACACTGTAAAAAAATAAAAGTCGAAATAACTCAATAAAATTGAGGAAAAGAATTGCCTTATTTTTATTAAGTAAATATTACCTACGGCATCTTAAGTAGAATTTACTTATTTTGCTGAATAAATTTTTACTCAGTTAAATTGAGTTACATTAACGTAAATAATTTAAGTATTGTAATCATTTTAGATAATTAAAAAAAGCTATGATAGGATTACATATTGCACGATTTGGTACCCAACTAATATAACAAGTACCATCCACTAATCATTCACCGCCTATATTTAAGATTTAACCGTGTATTTAAATCTACCACCATCACAAACTATTACATACGCTTCAATTCGACACATGTTGATAGGCTCCAAATTTTATATATACCTGATCGTAGCATCTTAAAAGGAAAATTGGTTGACAATTTCCTGAATTATCAAGTTTTGATTTGTTTTGAACTGGGTAACAATTAAAAATTGTCTTGTCTTTGCTTAGCCATGTTAAATGAATTAGTAAATGTTTTAAAGTCCTTAAATTTTCATTCAACCACAAAAAAGAATTGTTTTATTTAAAAAAGAGTTTAATTTGGTCTTAATGAATATTCATAAATTATGTAAATATTTCTATTACGCACTGCATCGGTCCTTACTTATGTATTTGATTTTACTTAAATATTCCACGTATGTTCTACTAAATTGAAAGTTTGAGTTAGCAAGACTTAAATTTAGTGCGTAAGTGGCAAAACTAACGTTTTCAAGTAAATTCTACATGGAAAAAATACGTAAAAATTACCAATGAACAAATTCTTTTTTACAGTGTATAAGCCATGAACATTTCTTTCCAAAAAAGGTTCTTTGTTTTACCTGCCAGTTCCCGAAAATAATTGTTTCCCATATATAATTTTAAATCTAGTGTCTAATATGCTACACATTATGGTGGTGAGAATTGGGTGAATTTCTGATTGGGTGAATCTTTGTTGTTTAAAAGTTGGGTATTTTGTTATCCAACACTGGGTAAATCATGCAAAATCATTAATTCACCCAATCAACGCAACAGTTGGTGGGACACATTATTGTCCTCATGTTGGGTAAAAATTGGGCAATTTTTTGTCCAATATTTTTTTAGAGTGTAGAAAGATAAGGAAATCAAGGTAAGTAGGCCCGACGCCGGCCATGCTTGTCACAGGCTATGTGCAAATAGGGAGGTGACACCTCCTTGGTGCAAATGAGATGATTTCCAGCAAGTTTTTGTGATGTCGTTTTTATATTACTGGTGTTCAAACAATCAATCTACTGCAGGATAAACAATCCAAAATTAATTATAGCCATGTTCTCTCGACATACGATGCCCGTTATACCAGAGCTCAAGATTAACTGCATAAACTTTTGCCCTGCTTACTCTCTTAATGCCCCACTGTCATACCTGTAGCTACTTGCTCCCTCTATATAGAAAACTTCCCCAATCGGTGCCTGTTGGTCCCCATGATCCTCTTTTTCTTATGTTAGTTGAGAGCTGAGTTGATGAGACAGCCACCTGTCAGTGACCTCGCTGTGTGGTATAATCCCTTCTGGCCCAGTAGTATTGACGGTCTTTAAGCTGGATGAACAATCTCTTGGCTTGATGATAGCAGACATGTGTGGCAAAGAAATGTCCTAGTGATGAAAGCTTGCCAACTTTGTTAAAGCTTATCTGCCGTAGTTTACAGGAGGGATTAGACTGCCCTGCAAGGTCACTGGACAGGTGGTTATCTCATCAACTCAGCTCTCAGTTAACATAAGAAAAAGAGGATCATGGGGAACAATGGTCACCGATTGGGCATTGTTTGTTATATAGAGGGCGCAAGTAGCTACAAGTAGTGTAGTGGGCCTTTAAAGATTGGTAGAAGCCTAAGTGGGCCTACTTGTTCCAACCGTTTTCCACATTTTGTATACAACGTAATAAATGTCATTCAGAATAACTATTAGACACCAAATACATAGAATTTCTTGTAATATTTATATATGTTTTTGTATGTGTCTATTGTTTAATTGTATTTTAATATTGTCATTTTAAGCAGGGGATGATCCCCGACAAGCCTCTGTGGCTTTTGATCACCCCCTCTACAGGTTCATCTTTTGTTTTAATGCTCATATTTGATTGTAATTTATATTGTCTTTTATGAATCTGTGGAAATAAATGAAATTGAAATTGAATTGAAATTGAATTACAATGTTACCTGAAAAGTATGACTCTTCTTTTCGTCTTTTAAGGAACATATATATTTGGGATGAAATAATGAGATTATATACAGATGCTTACAGCAAGGGTCTGGGACTAGGCGGGAAGGGAACTGGATATATACTCGGGGATTCTTTCTGTGTATTTCAGTGGCGGATCCAGAGCACAGGGGACACGTCCCCCCCCCCCCCCGACCAAAAAAAAGTGTTGAAATCAGCCCTAAATTCGCTAAAAATGTACTGAAAAACAGGGACGTTCCCCCCCCCCCCCCCCGGTCAAAAATTAAAAAATTAGTGCGCACTAATTGCATTTCTGTGTGGATGGGTGATTGTTTTGCTCTTGCTTTTCTTATCGAACAGTTATTCATTTTTTAATTTTCATCAAAATGTAGATAGAAAATGAACAATCTTAGTCTTTAATTACGCGTTTTCTTAAAATGACATTTGAATTTGATTAAATTACCTTTCTTGTAAGAGAAAGTCTCTTTCGAAGCAAAATCGTAGAACATTGTTTACAAATCTTGATTCTAGTTTCTTTTTGCAACATTCATGATAGTAAAAACTGACTCTTATTTACCCCCTTAAGTTTAAAGAATAATATTACATATATGAGGAGGGGGGGGGGGGGGTAACAGAAATAAATTAAGAAAGAAAGCAAAGAACAGAAAGAAATGTGAAGGGACTATCTTCGGTCTGGATTTGAAATTTAAAACGTATTTGAACACACTTTTTCAATTCTCTTGATATAATTGTCTATAATGCATTTAACGCTAGGGGGCGACAAAGTACTTTTCACGGGATTCCCAAGTAACTTTTTTTTTCATTCAGAGTGAGAGAGAGGGGGAGAGAAAGAGAGATAGAGAGATAGAGGGAAACGGCACTCCTTTTTTATTATTATTATTTTCTATGAGGCGCATTCTTCTTGCAATCACCATGCTTTCATTATGTGTGTTCAACATTCCATATCAAGAGTTTTTGTGACGAAGCGCATAACAGTTAAACTATTCAAGCTTGACGGTCTGTTTGCATTACCGTATTTTACGTGGCTCTCTCTACTTCCAACCTTATGCGGGTAGCAAAAGAAACGTTCATGGGAACAGCTGTGAATCCCATACTAAATTTTTGCTTCAATGTGTGCATTTGAAGCTTATGCATTGTCCATACCCGCTGATCTATCATACACTGATTTTGAAGCTCGAAACACACAACTTTAAACCAAAGTGTGAAAAAAAAAAAACAGCGGTACAGAACAGGACTGAAGGTATATTTCATGCGGGTTCTTTTCAGAAAAGCCCGTTTCAGCGTGTTAAATCACGACTTTAGGTTGTCGAGCAAGGAATCTGTTTAATTATAGGCCTAATATTTCTTTGGCCGAGCTAGGATCCGTTCAAAGGACCTACTCTTCTCTGAAAACGCCGGGATTCTTTGGACTTACAGGGGTTCCGAAATAGTAGAAATTCAACGTGGATTATATATCATTATAGACTCGATGAGGATTTGTACTTGTTACAGGTCCCTGATTTCGCCGGCAAGAATTCACAAATAAAAGTGCCTCTGCAACGCACTCTCAAGACGGACGACAGCTCCTTGCGCTATTGGCAGTGGCGACAACCATGATTCCAGGCTGAACGACAGCGTAATCACCTCATGAAAGAAGGATAAGATAATCAAAACTCGTGTTACAACCACAGCAAATGGAAAATATGGCGGCGACATCTATACCAACCACTTTGGATTATGTAAACTTGACAGAGCCGTTGATCGCCAAAAGAACGTTAAATCACAGCGATCTGTTTGATCCTACAGATGGAGCTCATCTTGGACTATCACAACCGGTTGTTTCGATGGTAAGTGAAGCTCGCAGTCCTTATTTATACATGTTTCTTGATAATAATCAAGATAATAAATAATTTCGATCTTGAAATTCGATATATTTGTTTATTTGTTATTTACCCGGTTTATTGTCCATTTCTTTTGATTATAATGAACGATATTATCCACACTTTTGAGCTATAATCATCTTCTTCATCTTCTTCTTCCTCGGTAAATGTTACTTCATACAACGAAGATTACGCACTGCATGTCCAAAATGTTTGTAGGCTTCAATCGAGGTGCAATATATATATACAGTGAATGCAGTGATGGAAGACATAATTCTGTTCCAGTATTAAATAATTAACAATTTTAAGTCATTATTGCATTTTAAAGTAAATTGCTTAAACTTGCCTCATGTATATATTTTGTGAGAAGATGGGCTTTTCCTTTTTTCTGATTATTTTAAGCCATTCATCATGTTCATCGAAATAAATTTTACGTCAGGCCTATCCGAAGAGGCTGAAGACTCAAGTGAGTTTCACCTAAGAAGCTGTGAAATTGGATGAAGTTAAGTTATTTATATAAATACCAAGAACATGGGGAAAACTTTCTGTTGCGAAAGCCACTCAAATTGAAGAGAAAATATGGGTACAGCTTAGAATGATATATCTAATAATAATATATATAAAACATGATAAAAATAGGTTTAGGGTTAGGGCCAGGGTGAGAGTTAGTGTTAGGGTTAGATGGCATAATAAATAGGTTGCTGTCGCAAAAGGAAATCTTTCCAGAACATGACATATTTGCCAGCTTTAAGTCGGATGTTTATGCCTGTTTTTATCATTTTGCATTATCATTTTGACAGAGTCTGTTGATCGGAGCCAGTCTTGCCGTTGGAGGAAACCTTCTCATAAGTGTCTCGATGAATATTCAGGTAACGCAACTATTGTGGGAGGGAGAGGGAGCGAGGGATGAAGGGGAAGGAGTGAGAGAGAGATATATATATATATATATATAGAGAGAGAGAGAGAGAGAGAGAGTGAGAGAGAGAGAGAGAGAGAGAGGGGGGGGGAGAGATAGAGAGAATTTAAGGGAGATGGAAAAAGGTAATAGTGTAACAGTGGCGGATCCAGGGGGAGCCGAAACGGCCGCCCCCCCCCCCTATTGGCGGCGCAAAAAAAAAGGAAAGAGGAAGAAAAGAAAAAAGAAAAAAAGAAAGAAGAGAAGAAAAAAGGAGAAGAGAAGAAAAAAGGAGAAGAGAAGAAAAAAATGGAGAAGAGAAAAGAAAAGAAAGAAGAGAAAAGAAACAGAGAGAGAGAGAGAGAGAGAAAAGTAGAAAATAACACGAAGAACGCCCCCCCCCCTTCCCTCCCACTCCGGGGTCGGAGGGACCGAATTTGAGTTCCCAAAATCTTCCAACAAAGTCCGGCCCGTAATACACAAAAATAGGGGAAGAGAAAAGTCGGGTGAGATAGGGGAAAGAAAAGGAAATGGCGCTAAGTGACAGTAACGACGAATAAGGGAAAACTGTAATCGGGAGATTTGGGGTCATTCCAGAAGGCTTGACAAACATTCGTGAATAGAGGGGGTCGGGCCGGCCGCATAAAATCTCGAGCCGCGAATTCAAAGTTAAACGTTAAAAACAGCCCCTGCGCTACAAAGGTCATCACTTTTTAGTGAGCAATTTGAAAAGGGCACCATATTTTGGATGTCTTTTAAATAGAAGCTATATACTCATATAATTTGAAAATAACGGTAGGGCCGCTTTACAACTCTTATTTTGCCCTTCATTTAAATTCAGCTCATACTGACTCGCTTGTTCTTGTATTTGAACTCATGTTCGTAGTAATCATGGACAGGGGCGGCAATCCTGGCCCGAAAGGGGGACACGTCCCCCAGGAAATTTAGAAATAAAGCTCGAAAAAAAGTATAGCGGAAAGAACGTACATATTGGGCTTATAGGGATTTTCTAGAATGCATAATTTCAGCATTCAACATTGCAAAATCTCGCTTGGCCGCTACTCCCCGGCCCTCGCCCGATAACACAAAAATATGATCTGACGCTCCCGGGCGTGATTTATCGATGGTTGGTGTAATAATCTTTCTTTTTTTCCCGTTCATTTCTACTGACCTAATTGTGTGCTATTACAATCATGATTGTTTCATTTTCCCTTTAAAGCAGGCGCGTAGCCAAGGGTGGTAGGGGCAGTAAGAGGACATAGGACGAAAAAGGAGCAGACAAGGAAACATTTTTGAAAATTCTGACAAGTCGAGAACGGTACAACGAATCGTCTTCTTTCTCTAATAATTAAATGAAATGTCAAAGCTTCCGCGCTTCGCTTGGGAGGGGGGCCGAAACTGAATTCAGACAAGGATTAAGAGTTGAGAATGGTACAACGAATCTTCTTCTTTTTCTAATAATTTAATGAAACGTCAAAGCTTCCGCGCTTCGCGCGAGAGGGGGGGGGGGAAGAACGCAATTCAGACAAGGACAAAGAGTAAAAAACGGTACAACGAATCGTCTTCTTTCTCTAATAATTTATGAAACGTCAAAGCTTCCGCGCTTCGCGCGGGCGATAGGAAACTGACTTCAGACAAGGATTAAGAGTCGAGAATGGAACAACGAACCCTCTTCTTTCTCTAATAATTTAATAAAACATCAAAGCTTTTACGCGCTTCGCGCGGGAGGGGGGAAACTGCATTTTAACAAGAATTAAGAGTTGGTAACGGTACAACGGAACGTCTTCTTTCTCTAATAATTTCATTAAACTATGAAAGGTCAAAGTTTCCGCGCTTTGCGCGGGAGGGGGGGAGGGGGAACTGAATTCAGACAAGGAATAAGAGTCGAGAATGGTACCAAAACAAATCGTCTTCTTTCTCTAATAATTAATGAAAGGTCAAAGCTTCCGCGCTTCGCGCGGGAGGGGGGGGGGGGGGGGACTGAATTCATCAAACAAGGAGTAAGAGTCGAGAATGGTACAACGAATCCTCTTCTTTCTCTAATAATTTCATGAAACATCAAAGCTTCTGCGCTTCGCGCGTAATGGGGGGGGGGGGGGAGAGACAGCGAGCTGCCCGAATATGAATTTTCGATATATTTTCTCGTTTTTTTTTTTTTGGTAATAAATAACGCTTTCACAGAATACATATGCTCAAAATTTTGCTCGATCGCTTCGCTCACGAGCCGAATTGTGAAACCAGAAAATTACTTTTCGGGCATAGCCCCCCCCCCCCCTCCCCCCCCCCCCCCCCTATTGGAAAATCCTGGATCCGCGCCTGGTGTAAGGAAAAAAGATATACAGGAAAAAAGAGGGGGAGAAGGAAAGAGGGAAAGAAGGGATACCGAAAGAGGAAGGACAGAGAGCAAGCTTTGAGAGATGGAGAAAAGGGGGAGAAGACGATTTAAGCAGGTAGATATTTCCCTGCTTAAAAGGGAGAGTGTGTGTGGGTGCGCGTTGTGAGTGTGTGGGTGCGCGTTGTGAGTGTGTGAGTGAGAGAGAGAGAGAGAGAGAGAGAGAGAAAGAGATAGAAAGAGAGAGAGAGAGAGATGGTGGGGAGGGAAGAAGATAATAAAGATTTAAAGATGGGACGTTGTTGTGGAGAGATTTAGATAACAGATTCACAATTATTCAAGATAATCCAAAGTGGGAATTTGAAGGACAAACTACTGTCTTTGTTACCTCGGTTTCTGACTCTGTTATTGTCAAGAAATTTGGTCTTCTGTCTCGTCTCCCCCAACTACCCAATGTGTTTTGATATTTCTCTCTCTCTCTCTCATATTTATATTTTCTATCACTTAATGATGCGGAGACGATGGTATTTCAATCTAAGACTATATGCAACTAAGGTCAGGGACGGCTGACTGATGCGCTGACCAAATCTTTACTTCATACCTGAACTTGTTTGTTATTTCTTTTCTATAGCCTTTGTCCAATATCCAGGGGTGAAAAGGTGCTGTTCTTGTTTGGTTTTTGACTCTGTCGGGTTTTGTTTTTGCTTGTTTCTTCAGAAAATAGGCTGTCCGGTATGCGTATACAATTACCCTAATATAAGTGTACAGCATATTCCTTTTTCTCTTCCATTTGTGTAGAAATATTCCTTGACGAAGATTCAGCGGCGTCGAGAAGCCCAAGGCGAGGAGACGATAGATAACTATGACTATCTGAAGAGTTGGTTATGGTGGTCCGGGATTCTCCTCATGATCATAGGCGAAGGAGGTAACTTTCTGGCCTATGGTTTTGGTCCAGCTTCGGTGGTAGCACCACTTGGTACCACGACAGTAGTTGGTGAGTATAGAAGCGGAAAACAAACAAACAAACAGACAATCATACATACATGTTCATACAAACAAAAAAGGAAACTTCCTGGTCTATGGGTTCCGTCCTGCTTCGGTGGTAGCACCACGTGGTACCACGACAGTAGTTAGTGAGTATAGAAGCAGAACACAACAAACAAACAAACAAACAAACAAACAAACAAACAAATAGACATTCATACATACATGTGTTTGGTGATAAAGTATTTCATTCACCTGCTGTTATCCTTTATTGTCAAAACGCAAATTGCATAAATAATGTTTGTGCTCTTCTGGGGTGAACTCTTCGCAAAAATGAAATAGATTTGTCAACTGCTATAATATGCTAGTATCTTTTAAATGAGTTATAGTTACGATTGTTGTTCCCTTGTTAAATATTTTTCTACACTTATTTTTTGGGGTGATGTTTCCTTTAACAAGAGGATGTAGTATATAGTGTGACCGTATGTTGACTAGGTGATTCTTCACTCGATGTATTGCGTGTAATGGAATATTGAAGTGCTGGTAGGCTGTGGTATATACATGTAATTGCCAGGTCGGGTGATGCTAGACAACACTTCAATTATTGTGATGACAAATATACTCACTGGGGCCGCATTAATATGTATAGGGACGGGGTAGAGGGCATTAGGGACTTTTAGATTGAGTGGATGAGAACACAACGAACGCCGACTGATCATGCGTGTCAACGTACTCAACTGCCCATGTTGACTACAATTAGAAATCTTGGATTGCACTCGACAATAAACATCCATGCAGGAAGTAACACTATGAACATGACGGACAAAAGAAGTTAAAGAACATCCCTTCACTGCTGTTATGTAAAAATGTGTAGAACAGGTGAATATGTATGTGACACCTGTTCTACACTTTTTTACATAATAGCAGGGAAGGGATCGATGTCCCTTTGTCTACCTGAGGAACTTTATATTTTATGCGCACGCGGCATACTAGTACCGGACCAGATTTAGGAAAATCAAGGTTGACGCAATATCGATCGCCGACTGAAACGACGTGACACATGCGCAGTGCCTTAAGATGACGTCAAAATGCTTCCATTGGCAACATTAAATTTTGTTTACCCTTTTCCCGTCCCCTTTTTCTTTCTTGTCAAAGATTTTGGAGAGCTTTGATTATAATGTGCTCCCCGACAAACGCCCTGGCTTCGCCCTGTATACCCAATTACGGTTTCTTGTAGAAACGGTGTAACGGACTTTGTAACCAATTTATGTCTTTTATAATCCTTTGTAAAAACGAGGTTTTCACACAATGGGCTAAAAATATGGGATTTGAGCTAAATCACTTGGACTGTTGAACAGCTCTAAACTTGAATAGTCGCAAGATTGTGTGTATTAATAACGTACAGTGCTTACTGGGAGGTTAACTGTGAAATGCAGTATGAGGACATTTTGTAGTAACTGAATGTGACGGGGGAAAATGTTTGATGTAACTCTGATGTAATAGCAGAAGGATAACGAAAGGATAATCAGAGAAAGAGAGATATAGAGAGATGGAGAGAAAGAGAGAGAGAAAGAGAGAGAGAGAGAGAAAGAGAGAGAAAGGGAAGGGAGAGAGAGAGAGAGAGAGAGAGAGAGAGGAAGAAAAGAAACAGGGTGAGAGAGATAGTGAGAGAATGGACACAAAAAAAGACTAAGCATTATTTGAAAGGGAGAGTGGGATAGAAGGGAGCGGAAAAGAGGGAGCGGAAAAGAGGAAGCATGACTGAAGAGCCACATAACTGATATAAGAACATGCGATACATATATCTAAACTTTATAAAGCTACCTTCCACGACCTATACACGTGAACCTCTTATATTCATTTCTTCAGAGTCACTGATTTAATTAGTAGTGTGAAAATGCATTGACAAATCATGATGACAATAGTGTGAAATCGTTTGCCATATGAGCTAGGCAAACGCCCTTTGTCTTTTTTACCAAGTACATTTTCTGGAAAAGATCATATTAGTTTCTAGAATATTACTGGTATACAGCGTCAGGTATAATCTGCCTACATGTGTGAATGTGATTTTGGTATACCACGGCATGGTACTAATATAGTACCTTAAAGCTCGAGCACATTGCAAAATCGACTCCAATTTGACCGACTTCGACTGATTTCGACTGATTTCGACCGATTTCGGGGACTTGTTATTTTGTTCGGTCTGTAGTCGGTCTCGATAGTGTGACCGAGACATGAAGTCTACACACCATATAGAAAGTGGAACTCTGTATGAACATGATAGGAGGAGCACCATCTTGGTTTGGGCGATCTATAACCAGTATAAAGGCTTCTAGCTGTCGGTGGATTTATTATACATTGTTGAAGCCACGCATTGTGATAAACCATTCAGGCTGTTAACAAAAAAGGGGTTGGGTCCTTATTCTTGAGTGACTTTTCTTTGAAAAACATGAGTTCACTTTATACAGACTGTTGAAGGTAAAGACCAGTTTTGGAAACGCCCCCCTCTCAAAAAATGAAATAGAAGCTCTTATAACCAATCATGTGAACGAATATTGTTTTGACTAATACGTGATGATACAAATTCTGCCGGGAAACCGCCTACTAATTGATATATTTGGTAAATTATTATATCTATCCGGACTGGATAGGTATAGGGTAGTCCCATATACATAATTTCTGTGTACAGTGCTTGTAGCTTTACCAAGACTGGGCCAAATTTCTTATCATTTTGATGATTCCAGAACCTTGCAGTACACACCAATACTCATATGCTAGATGATCAACCTTTTCTGATCGATTCCACAACATTTCTTTCAAAATGCAATCGCATGACCAGAACTGGTCTTTACCTTTGATTACGAGGAATATTGTCAGTGATAAAAATTAAATCAAAGTCTCACTTTATCTAAACTTACCTTACGGTTCCTTTTATTTCTGTTTATTCTGTCTTTTTCAGTCTTGATCAAGGTGACTTTCTCCTTTACTCTCTTCAATATAATTATTGACTCCTCTTGAAACGTCCCCGCTCCGCCACGCCCCTCTCCCCTCTCTCTCTCTCTCTCTCTCTCTCTATTTTTCTCTCTCTCTCTCTCTCTCTCTCTCTCTATTCTCTCTCTCTCTCTCTCTCTCTCTATTTCTCTCTCTCTCTCTCTCTATCTCTCTCTATCTCTCTCTCTCTCTTTCTCTCTCTATTTTTTTTCTCTCTCTCTCTCTTTCTCTCTCTCTTTTTTTCTCTCTCTCTCTCTCTCTCTCTCTCTCTCATTTCAGCCTCGTATTTTGGCCACATCCGTCTACTGTTTGTGTAGTGTTTGAGGGGTAGGGAAGAACACATACTTATCACTGTTCATTAAAGTCAAACATCTCCTTTATGGCAAAAGAGATATGATTCTAATGAAAAGATGTCCTTTTAGATTTCTTTTATTCCTTTTTTTAAAATATTTTTAAAAATTTATTACACATATTTAAAAAGAAGGGTAGCCCAATCAGCAAATAAATACTGGTTTTCGTTGGGGCCCTTCATAACACAAACAAGTAAATACATTTCTACAAATTAAAATATAAATGAATATAGAAAATTACAAAATATGACCTTAAATCATTGCAAACCAGGTTATAAATAAAAGGATTTGAACATAGAAAATAACGAAATGATTAATAATGTATATAATACAAATATCTAAATGCCATATTTCAAAATTGAAGCAAACCATAAACAAAACAAAAACAACAACAACAAACAATGATAGAAAACAAGAAGAAGATGTAATAAAATATATACAAAGAGGAGAGAAAGAAGAGACCATAAATCATGTTACAACGAGGATGTCTTTTGCCATTTTGCCATTTTGCCATTTCTCGTTTAAATGATTATATATTATCTATAAATCGAAAGTGTTCGAGTAATTTATTGCAGTTTGATAGACCTGTGACTAGAAATGACTTCTGATAAGAAGTCGTACGAGCACGTGGCACTCTAATTAACATCTTATTTGTGCTCATTGTGCTTGAGTGAGAGAAGTACCTTGTTTAAAGCCCCACTGTACTACTTGTAGCTACTTGCTCCCTCTATATAGAAAACAATGCATAAGTGGTGTTATTTGAGAGCTGAGTTAATGAGATAACCACCTGTCAGTGACCAGCAGGGTGGTCTAATCCCTTCTGGCCAAATTAGTGCAGACGGTCTTTAAAGAAGGAGGTCGTGGTCTTCGTAGAAAGTGAAAATGTTTTATATATTGATAATCCTGATAGATTTGATTGTACGTTTGCGAAAACTTCAAAAAAGTATGATAATACATATTTTTGACCAGGTTTATTCACTTCATTTTCCCTTATGATCCATTCCGCCATTCTCAATTGTTTTAATAAGTACACGCACACTACACAAATCACTCTACGTTCCTTATCTATACTTATATTTGTCTTTCTTTTGATATCATATGTTACTTGTTTTGTTTTGTCCTTGAACAGCTAATGCCTACATCTCGAGATGCATGGGAGAGAGACTACGATTTCAAGATATTTTAGGTAAGATGAAAAACTATTCCCAGAAAAATGATAATAATAAAACTAACCTTACAGACACACATCAGGGGGGGGGGGGTGTTTCCCGAAGATCCTAAGTCGAACTTAAATATTATGAAGAGCCATTTGAAGACTTAAATTAAAATATATTCAAAAGCCGAAATTTAAGTATTTTAGACTTTTCATAAATTCCACATCAAGAACATGAAATCTTCTTGATGATAGAATATATGAATGATTTGAATCAACATTTTATGCCTTTTTAATAAAAAAAATGTTTTAAAAATTTCAAAAATGCTAACGGCTTTCCATAATTGTTAAGTCCAACTTAGAGGTAAGTTCAACTAAGGATCTTTGTGAAACACTCCCCTAATTCTATAATATATAATTTTGGGGGATATTATGATAGCTTTGGTTCAGATAAAACTGTCTGTAATATTCGGTGTTCTGCGGCAAGGAATATACCAGCTGCCCAGGGTCGAGAGAGGTACCGGATGAGTACATGATATCATGATAATGACTTGGACGTTGAACGTCTGAAAGAGAAAGTCCAGCCCCAAACTTTGTTAACACCATCATCCTCTCTTTAAAATTCCAAACAGAATAGTCTAATTTGTTTTTAAAGCAAAGTATAAAACACGCTTGCTTACATTATAATTTATCACCTGACGAAGTGTTGCAGCGGCGCACGAAACGTCGTGATTTTTTAGATCCCTTGTTGACCATGCATTGCGAGACAAACGAATATCACTAGCTATATTATTTTCGATAAGTTAGTATTTAGTTATAAATTCACAGGCGAAACTTGGCTGTTTTGCGCTCATTGCCTTCACTGGGGATCCATATACACCAGGCTCTCTTCGAATAGACCTGTCTACTAGCGCGACTGAAAAGCTTGCTAGGTGATTGCCCAACATAGCAACAACTAATGTATGCAATGTGATTTCCATCCATGTAAATGTCATTTTGCATATAGCAGGTAAATATCAAATAGTTGGGAGCACTCACACGAATGAAGTGTCAAACTGATGGTGTAAATACAAGTATTCTTCAATACTTCAATAATTAAAAGAAAATTAAAGGGTTCTG
The DNA here is from genome assembly GCF_000002235.5 of Strongylocentrotus purpuratus. NCBI lineage: Eukaryota > Metazoa > Echinodermata > Echinoidea > Camarodonta > Strongylocentrotidae > Strongylocentrotus > Strongylocentrotus purpuratus. The sequence continues at coordinate 17,858,949 of NW_022145598.1, forward strand.
GAGAGAAAATAACAAAAATTGAAATACATATACAAGCATTTTATTTGGTAAACCCTCATAAAATACCTTTACCCTGATCGTTTATGAATTTGTAATATTACCCCGGACAGGCCAGGGAAGCAATCAATATGGTTGTTCCGTAAGAGCACAGATGGCAAAATAACCAACCATATTGTTTCTTTCACAAAACGGCTGTTTTCCATCACCTATAACTTCCGGACAATATCAACAGTCAATATTATGATAGCAGCAAATGAGAACCGAAATATGATACAATGATTTAAAGACTAGTGACCGTATGGACAGCCTTATAACACGTCAAAATCCTGAAAAAGTAACATGTATATTTTACTGAGCTTAAGGTTTTTTTTTTTTGTCATTCATTTTACCTTGTGAACAAAAAGATACAGACATGAGGCACTAATAGTACCCCCCCCCCTTTCCTCACTTTAAAAATCATGGATGTAATGAAATGAAGCTCAAATCGGAGGTCGCTTTTTTTTTCTTCTTTTGGTTATTTATTTCCGACATGATGGGTGGATGCGCCCTTTAAACAAAAGTTGGTTTTCAAAGGGGTCCTATCAAGAAAAGTACTGCATACATGTATGTATTTAGCTTGTAGTCATGGTAACATTTTCAAAAAGTGTGGGAGGATATATAATAAAACTCCCGCCAAACACATTCCTCACGCATTCAAACGTACAATGATCTTTTCATTTGAATCATTTGAAGAAGCGTTTAACGGAGGAATAAACCGTGACAATGTCAACAAACTCCACACATAATTTAAATTCGACAAAAAGTATTACAACCATGCATGTACGAAAGTAATCTTTCCTTGGGGTGAAAGAAAATCGTGATTGTGTTGCGACAATACGAGGAAATGTTTCCATGATATAACATGCATTATGTTTCTTTGATATTTTTAGTCATTTCCTTTGTAATAGATCGAGTTACATGTAAGTAACGTGTGATTAATGTACAGATTTGACAAAATTGGAGCTTGTATGATAATCCGTTTAATCCGTTAGTCATGGATTCGCCCGTTGTGTAATCAGATACGAACTTGCTATTAATGTAGTGTGATACAGCGGGGCTTTTCATACGTTTTAATAATATATTTGTGAATGTTTGCCAGAGGATCTATGAACACTTTACACCCCAGCCCCTGAACAGAAACAAGATTTGTTTAAAGCCCCACTGTCCTACTTGTAGCTACTTGCTCCCTCTATATAGAAAACTTCCCCAATCGGTGCCTGTTGGTCCCCCATGATCCTCTTTTTCTTATGTTAGTTGAGAGCTGAGTTAATGAGATAGCCACCTGTCAGTGACCTCGCCGTGTGGTCTAATCCCTCCTAGCCACACTAGTGTTGATAAGCTTTAAAGGCCTCTCAAAACAAACTCATGTGTTTGTTTTATCTATAAGAACTTCATTCAGAAAGAAAAAAAAAGATCTTGATTCAGCAGAGTAGTTCTGTCACTCAATAATAGTGTTCCCTACAAAATAATCTATATCACCAGGCTGCAAAATGGATGCATGTCATTTCACGATGGTTATTACTCGTTTGATTGGCATTTTACAAGTGTCTAAATGTACACATTTAACAGACATTCACAAGCTTGAGTCTCAACATGTGCCGGTATGTTATTTAATACAACATGATGGTATCCAATTGTAACCAAATACATGTTGATTGTAATCTCGCCGTTGACATGGTTTCTAGTATATTCCATATGTCTTGATGAAAGATTTTAAGGCATGCGAGCGATTCCATGTATCATGATAAAAAGAAACACTAGTCAATAGTCTTATTTTATATTTAGTTTTATATGTGTTTTTCTTGGGGGGGAGGGGTGGCTGAAGGTAAAATATTAGATGATTATAAATAGTGTGTACGGGATACCCATCATGGAATCGCCCGTTAGCCTAGAGAAGGTAAAGAAAGAACATATATAATTATCACAAGTATGATAATCCAAAGCTTTTTATTAAATACATTTACCTTAGGAATGTAATGAGAAACAATTAAACTTTCTCATAAATGAAGTAAGTGTAGGGGGAGCTTTGATATCAGAAAGAATAGTTTGCCAAAATTAAGGGCCATATACATTAAGCAATTGTCTAGATATTTCATATTAACAATGGAAGAGGACAAATAATCTAACATATTCCAACAAAATATTACTGTGCTGATATCTGAACATCCACGGGGGAGAGAAAAGAACTAACAAAGGAGATTATTAATGGATGCCGTTTGAAACCGAATTAAAGCCTGGTTTAGATTCCTAAGTAAAGCTATTGATTTATTTCAGTCTGTTTGCTTACATGGTGTGGCCAGAGATATATTTCGAAAATATTGTTTCAAATGCGAACGTGCGGTTAGTATTACTGATTGCATATAATACTGAAAGCCGAACTTTCGAATGTAAATATTCGGAGGGAATAATGAAGCATCAGCTACAGATGTGTGTTATCATTTTGTGCAAATATTTACTGATGGTAATTAGATTAGTATACTTTGAATGGATAAATACTACAGGTATTACTAGGAATTTATTAGAAATTAATGTTGAAGTGTACTGATGTTGAGTCCGTGTAACATTTTTATTTCAATTTGTTAATGTGTCCATGTGTATCTGTGTATATATCTCAATCGCGCTTTGCATATACGCAGAGAGTAACATGTTGTATAAGGCACATTATATACATAATTTATGGGTTTCATTCATTCAATATAAAAATGAATATTTCTAACATTATTACGTCTTCATTTCTTTTTTACCAGGAACCATCATTATTGTCGTTGGAGCATGTATGATTCTCATATTTTCAACACAGGTAAAGCGACTTTTTAAAAACTTTTTATTTAAATCTAAATACATGTACATGTACAATGCAAAAGTTGAATGCAGTTTTAGGGGGTAAATTTGCTTTCATAATGTTATAGGGACCGTGCCAGTGCTCCGTTGCATAAAACTTACCATTGATGGTAAGTTTGCCATCAATGGCAATTACCACGGTAACAGGGCTCAACAGCCAATCAAAATCAAGTTTTCCACGGATAGTTACCATTGATAGCAAAGTTACCATCAATGGTAAGTTTTGTGCAAAGGGGCCAGATGTACATGAAGGCACACAAGTGCCAACAAGGAACATAAAAAGTGATACTGCTATCCTTTTTATCATATTTTTTAATATTTTGTTACAAATCTGTGCTCTTTAATACAAATAATGTATTATTTTTTCAAATCAGGAGAAACAAATCCATTTTAATAAAGCAATGCATTTACAATCGAAATTTGTTGCTTATTTGTATACAAGCTATACACATAAAACGATCAACCATATGCCAGCTTGCTGTAACCTGTACCTGTATAAATGCAACATAATTTGCATAATGATGAAATGGGAAGATATGTCAGTGCTTCACTGCATGCCTTTTTTCTACACTAGTATATGAGAAGACATAGCTTCATAAAATGTGGAACAGTAAAACTTAAAGGCCCACTGCACTACTTGTAGCTAATTGCGCCCTCTATATAACAAACAATGCCTAATCGGTGACCATTGGTCCCCCATGATCCTCTTTTTCTTATGTTAACTGAGAGCTGAGGTGATGAGATATCCACCTGCCCAGTGACCTTGCAGGGCAGTCAAATTCCTCCTGCAAACTACGGCAGATAAGCTTTAATGAAACAACACGCTTAATTATGTCGGCTACAAATTACATTTTGGTGTGTCCCTCCATATCAGTGTTATTCAGCTGCCAAACGAAAGTTTTAAAAAATGTAACAAATAGAATGAAATTTATCTGTTTCCATGGTAACCCATGTGATGTGTTTAGAATATCTGTTCATTCATTGTTTTCCAACACTGAATAATACCTGTCTTTTTTCCGCTTTTTGCATCCCTACTATAGAACGAAGAGCAAATGAATTCACATATGATATTATTTAAGCTAAGTTCATGGCCCTTCCTGGTGTTTTTCGTGAGTATAAATATCATTCATTTATTTATGTTAAAATCTAAGTATCATGGTTCAGTTTTATGTCAGTCCTATAGGAGTCATAGGAGTAATACAAAAATTGGTAGCAGTAGAGCAGTATAAATAGGATAAGTAAGAGTAGTAGGGTAGATCGTTATCATACTTAACGTTTATCAATTATTAGTGTTTTTAAAACTATTATTATGTTATTTTTTTAATTAAGAAGAAAATAAAAGTATTATTATCAATGTTATTGTTATCATAATTATGATCATTTATTATGATTATTCATATCATTATTATTTAAGTATCTATTCGTTAGTAGTAGTAGTAGTAGTAGTAGTAGTAGTAGTAGTAATAGTAGTAGTAGTAGTAGTAGTAGTAGTAGTAGTAGTAGTAGTAGTAGTAGCAGTAGTAGTCGTAGTAGTAGTAGTAGTAGTAGTAGTAGTAGTAGAAGTAGTAGTAGTAGTAGTAGTATAAGTAGTAGTATAAGTAGTAGTCGTGTCTTGTTACTATATTGTAAATGTTATTTGTTATCATTGCTTTCATTATTATCAGTACCGCTATTATAATCATTATATCATTATTATCTTCTCTTTAATACAGGGAATTGAGGTTGTGCTGTTCCTTGTTTTACTCTTCTTAAAGCTCGTCAAGGGTTACAAACATCTTATCTTATTGCTTCTACCAGCCGCAATATTAAGTAAGCTCCATGAAAGATCAGACTTGAATTTAAACTTTATTTTGCCCTACTTGATTGATTGATTGATTGATTTTATTTATTCATTTCATATAACAATTGTTTGCATGGAATTAATTGTTGATCATGATAATACAGATTTAGTCAAATAACAAGTTCTTATTTTCAAAATTATTATTGATTATCATTACGATTATTGCAAAGTAAAAACACTGCATGATTTTACAAATATACGTAAAAGATCATAATATCTAAAATTCTATCTTTGTTACATTCCTTATATAAATGTGTAAGTTAGCTAGGTCGTCTTTTTTATTGTACTTTTGTCTTTAATAAAGTTCCTTCTCTTTCATTTAATTTTGACAGGTTCACTGACTGTTCTGGGTGCAAAAGCATGTTCTAGTCTTATAAAATTGGCGGTCAAAGGTCAAATGTCAGAGGTCAAATCTCCAATATTTTTCGTCATGCTCATCGTAGTTTTTGTGACAGGAGCGGTACAAATAAGGTCAGTGTAATTTTAATCCTTTTTGTGACAATAAAATTAGGTCTTAAATTGTTACGATCCATTTGTCAATTACCTTTTATTCACAGGTGTTGTATGCAGGATAGTTTATGCCACAGGCATTGTACGGAGATTCCTTGTCATTATTTGTTTCATTTTCATGCTAATGTTGTGATACTTAATGTTGTGAGAGTAATGCAATGCATATTAATGCTCCTATGCACTAGTTTGGCCAGGAGGGATTAGACCTCCCTGCATGGTCACTGACAGGTGGTTATCTCATCAAATCAGCTCTCAATTAACATAAGAAAAAGGGCACCATGGGGGACCAATTGTCACCGATTCTGCATTGCTTGCTATATAGAGGGCGCAAGTTGCTATAAGTAGTGCAGTGGGGCTTTAAGGAAGACGGTAGAGAAATTGATTTCGAGCTGCCTGCAGACAGGATGAGATGTAGAGCGGTAACAAGGGACCACACCCCCCCCCCCCCATAGAGGGCCTTAACTACTGTTACAGTACTACAGTTACCCTGTAGTATAACTAAACGAACTAAATTTTAAATAGCAAGCAAAACAACTAAGTACAAAATAAATGGTGAAGAAAGCGGATTTTATTTTTGTTTTATATCTCGTTGTTCCTTCAGATACGTCACGAGAGCGATGCAAGAACACGACGCTTCTGTAATTGTTCCTGTTTACTTTGTCTTCTTTACTATCGGTGCAATATTAGTGGGTGAGTTGATCCTCCTCCTGGGGGTGTTTCACAAAAACTAAGATCAACTTAAAGTTGGACTTAACTATGGCAGGCCATTCATGCCACTGGTCGCTCTCACAATTTGTCTCTCAGTTATGATTTTTAGATATTTAGTGTCCTTCAATAATGACCTATAAAAAAAATGTAAATTCTGTAGATTTGTGACCATGATTTGTACTCCCCTTGAGAAACCAATGCTATGTTTGGTTAGAGGAACTAGTGGCATGAACAGCTTGCCATAGTTAAGTCCAACTTAAAGTCGATCTTAGTCTTTCCCAGAACCAGGATTACATTGAGTATTACTGCACCCAAGATGACCCGGAAGCCGTGAACTGCCGTGTGGAGCACTGGGCGGGACTTGTGTAGTGAATCGATAAGAAGAAGAATACTGCGTTCAGAGGTGGCGCGAAATCATTTTTGGAAATTTGTGGGAGGGGGGGGGGGGAGATATGCCAATTATGGCCCCAGGAAAGTCAAATATATCAATAAGTAATGATGAAATAGAGATTCATATAATTTGTAACTTTGCCGTCAAGAATTCCGCTTCTTGTCTTCCAGCTTTTCTTATAATTCCTTTATTATGAAGCGTTTGGTTTATGTTTCTGCGACAATCCGTTTTCTCTCTTCTAATAAGGATTACCAGAACTCGGAGCTACATTGAACTTAAAAAATGTTCATTTTTTGTTTTGTTTTAATTGATCTTTTTTTGTTCATTTTTAACCATATTCAGGTGTGTTTTTCTATGGTGAATTCATTGGACTTACAATTATTAGGATTTTCATGTTTATATTTGGGTAAGTATGTCAGGGAGTGGAACTGGGGCATAGTGCCTCTCAAGTTGTTCAACTTAAAATGTTTCCTTTCATGAAATTCATTTTTTTTCTTTAAAAGTGAAACTGAGATAGAATGAGATGTTTTGAATGCCTTATTAGATTCAATATCTTTAAAATGCACTATACGTTCCAAGCTCCTTGATGGAATCTCTAGAACATCATAATATTGAGTTAATTTACAATTGATTTCTAGTATTCATATGTATGCGTTAAACGAATCATTAGTTATTAAGTACAATTCATTAATTATTTTCAGCACAGTTGTGTGTTTTGTCGTTCCCAGTTTTTCGTCTGCAATGGCATCAAGAGTTTAGATACCAATCCGAAATCTCCCATGATTATTGTTTTCTTCTGACTGTATTTTTTTTCTGACTGTATATTTTTCGTTCCTATGTGTTCATTCAACATGCAGTGAATAGTTTTCAGATAAAACAATCCTTATTCTCTCATGGTCTTGTTTTGTTGTATATGCATTTGTTTGTTCATAATTGTGTTCACTCTTACTTCAGTCCATAGTTTTCAAATGAAATTCCTAACTCTCGTGTATCGTTGTCTTCGTCGTAGCTGTATAATGTTAATAATCCATTTATAACTAAATCAATAGTTTAAATATATAATAGCGTTCTTATTGTTTTCTTTGTAGGTGTATCTTTTCTTTCACAATTAATTCCTGTATCATTTCTTTCTTCGTAGCTATATTTACCCATTCATATTGCAATCAGACTTAATTCTTGAATCAATATTTTCTTTGCAGGTGTATTTGTTCGTTTATAGGTGTGTACATGATCACTCATGGGAGACTGATGTCTCATCATGATAATGATGATAATAAGGATGATGTACAAATGGAAGCTAGGGACGATACAGACGATTGTAAGTCTATCAAGAATATTACTTTGATTAAAAAAAAAAAAAAATCAATTTCCAAATTTGTAATCAACTACCTTTATTAGCATTGTCAATTATATAATATGGATATTTATATAGCGCCGGTATCCGCCAGGCTCTGACGCTCATGGCGCTGTACATATTACTATCACAAAAATATGACTTTCTTAACTAAAATAAAGTAAACTAAAACAACACAAATTATTACGCTACATTGATATGATTAAATAGCACTGTTTAGAAAGAGAAGTATGTTGTTCCTGTGTTCATATGTTGAAGCAAGATTGTTGATGTAAATATAAACAATTATCCTATATGGACACAATAAAAAAAATGAAATGAAATATGATAGTATTAATGTGCGACCAAACATATTAATGTGTTTTTGCACATGATATATTGAGAACATCATGAGTATATCCCAGTAGATCGTCGAGAGCCTAACATAACTATCATGTCGATATGTTGGACTCGGGGAAACCTCAGACAAAGGGATACAAGTCCTGCGAGACCGTGACAGAGAAAATTATGTCTGTGATGATTGTCTAAAAACGAAACGCCCTTTTCTAATAACTTTATAGACTCATAGTACTCTGCCTACACATTACCTTCCTAGTCGCGCACCACACTCAAGATCAACGTCTCGAAGTGGGCGGGGTAAGGGTGTCAGTTTGCCACCTTAGTTCCATGTACTTACATTTTAGTGTATCCTACTAATCGTTGTTTTAGTTTAAGTTCAATTTCGGTAAGGATTACTTGAAAGAGAACTGGGCTAACTTGTATTCCTTTGCACTGATTTCAAATCAAGATTTTATTTCCAACATATTGTCTTTCTGTTTTTGCTTTTCAGCACCCTTACTACCCCTTCCCACCAGTCTCCACCTCGTTCAGCCCCCCAGGGAGGATGGGGATGATAGTAGTAGTATGATGTCATCAGATAGTGGTGATGGAAGATTCGTTGAAATGCAAGATATGTCTGCCACTTTGAGAGATAGCCCGAAATGGATGGTGAGTTTATCGGCGCGGGGGGGGGGGGGGGGGGGGGGTGCGAATTTTTTTTCCGTACTCGAGAGGGCAAATACCCCATGTGCGCATGCGCGTGGACTTGTGATTTCTCTGCTACTTCCCATACGAAATGTACATGTATTCGCATGTGTGCACGATTCGCGTTCTACTTGTAAACGATGGCATAGTAGTCTTCAAACACAGACTCTGATTTGCCAGTTTGACAAAACAATTACGCATATATCGTGCGTAGCAATAGTACTAGTATTCAAGTCTGAGTAGTTGTATGATTCAGACATTTTAGTGCTTACAGAAATGCATCCCAAATTGAATAGCATGGTATAGTAGTCTGCAAGCACAGACGCTAATCGGACAGTTTGACAACATGTTCAGAGCCAGAAGGGCATTCGTTGTGTTAAGAGTTAACATCCTTCTGGCTCTCAGCAGACCATGATTATAAATAAAAGTAATACAGAGAGTGCGAGCATACTGGAGGGAGGGCTAGAGAGAGAGAGAGAGAGAAAGAGAGAGAGATATGGAGAGAGAGAGAGAGAGAGAGAGAGAGAGAGAGAAAGAGTGTGAGAGAGCAGTGGCACAATACATAGGCCTACCATGGGGTCTGGAATCATTAAACTACACAAACTTGCATAAAATCACTACTCATCAATACACAATATATTATTATGTCCTTGCAGACTACTATACTACACTCTACACATTGAGATGCATTTCTAACGCACGCACCAGTAGGGTCTGAATCATACATCTACACAGACTTGAATAAAGTACTTCTCAGCACACTACTAGTATGTTGTCAAACTGTCAGATTAGCGTCTGTGCTTGCAGACTACTATACCATTCTATACAAGTTGGCGACTTGAATAAAGTACTTCTCAGCACACTACTAGTATGTTGTCAAACTGTCAGATTAGCGTCTGTGCTTGCAGACTACTATACCATTCTATACAAGTTGCAATGTATTTCCATATGCACTACTGGGTCTGAATCATACAACTACACAGACTTGAATAAGCACATCGCGACACATACGCATATTGATTTGTCAAACTGTCAAATCAGAGTCTGCGTTTGAAGACTACTATGCCTTCGCGTACTCGTAGTGTGTACATGTACATTTGTATGGGAAGTAGCAGAGAAATCATAAGTCCACGCGCATGCGCACATGGGATTTTTGCTCTCTCGAGTACGGAAAAAAAAATTCGCGGGGGGGGGGTGGGGGGTAAGCGTACACTTTTTTTTTGTTTAGAGTCCCCCAAAATCGCAACGACTCAGCCAGCAGCTGAAGGGGGGAAAGGGGGGGGGGGGGGGGGTGTTAAGAGAACAATTTTATTTTTTTTAGGTCTCGAAATTTCAAAATTTGACATTTTGTTCCCGTTAGGGGGGGGGGGGGGGGGTAAGGTCACCTTTTTAGGTCAGCCATTAGCATAATTTTTTTTTAATTAAAAAAAAAAAAAAATCAAAAGGGGGGGGGGGGTTCAAAACATACATAAAAAAAAACTCAAGGGGGGGGGGGGTTAATCTCTGCATCTCAGATTTTCAAACCATGACGTCATGTCAACTCTTGTCATGTTGTACATGACTCGACGTTACGTATTTTTCGTCGGCGGTGTGCAAGAAGGCCATAGAGCTATTGTACCTCTTGTGGAGTTTTGAATTTTCATAAAAGCTTGTTGGTGTTATCATTTATATCTGTTTTTTCGCTTTGCTTCCTCTTTTCAGCAAATGGACAGTGCTATCATTCACGCCCAGCTTGGTAACCATGGTGACGATGGTCTCAATCTTCGCAAGCCTCACAGAACACAGAATGGCGAAACGAATCATAACACTGTAGATTATCATTAGCAATTGTATTTAATTCTTACTATTAGACCTTAAAGATAAAGACCAGTTCTGGTCATGCGATTGCATTGTGAAAGAAACGTTGTGGAATCGATCAGAAAAGGTTGATCATCTAGCATAGATGTACTGCAAGGTTCTGGAATCATCAGAATGATAAGAAATTTTGCCCAGTCTTCGTAAAGTTACAAGCACTGTACACAAAAAGATGTTTATGGGACTATATGCACACATGCGCGACACGTGCGTCTATCTCTCACACACCAATAGGTATACCAATTTACCAAATATATCAATTAGGAGGCGATTTCCCGGCGAAATTGTTATCATCATGTTTTAGTCAAAACATATTCTTTCACATGATTGGTATTAAGAGCTCCATTTCATTTGTTGAAATTGGGGCGTTTCCAATACTGGTCTTTACCTTTAAAGTTTGCATCACTTTCTGTTTGTTGCAAACAAGGTATATATAATGATTTAATGCCTTTAGACAATCTTTTATGAGGGAGAACTGGGACTCAACGGAAAATCTTGGTCGTATTATCCAAAAGAGATAAATCGGTCGCAAATACTTGCGCGAACTTTTTAATGAACTTACCACTTATTAGAACCCTAAATAGGGTGTGTTAACTCTTTTCTTTAGATTACTGGTCAGAAGAATATGGTCGAATTTATACTTCTCCTTGCCCCTCCCCCTGAACAAATAATTATAACAATAAGGGCTAGATTCTTAGTTTTTAATAAAACACATTTCATTTTTTAATATATATGCTGACGAAACAAAGAAAAGACTCTGTTTCGTCATCTTTTCTAACAGACTATTCATTTTTTACTCTGAACTGTGCGTTCTTAGCAACTGTTGCGCCCCTTTCAAAAAACAAGTTTTGAAGAACGTTGGTTTTAAATAAATTTGTCATTACTTGACAAAGACTCAAACCCGAAAGTTCGTATATTTTATATCTCCTACGCCGGTTGTTTCATTATTTCTTCTTCACTCGTCTATTTTACGTCAACCGCTGCAGGACTCTATATATATATATATTAGATATCACAGGTATAATAGGTATTATGTCTTGTACATTTCACCGGGTATCGTTTTTGGTTCACTGCAGGATTTTAAAAATATTCTTATTTTGTTTTAGTGGATTCGCAGAGGAATGATTTCTTTTAACTAAAAGGGTTTTTATAAAAGAAAAGTAATTCACGGTTTGTATTTTAGGTCACTCTAATGTTTTATTTACTGGTGAAGAAGGAATAACTCTAAATCTTGAAATGATCGTAACTTATGTGTTCATTGTCATGACACTCCAACAATATTGAGTCAACATTCAATGCTGCCTGGTTATTTCCCTTAATATCGCTATTGCAGCATTTTATTTACGTGTCTCCCGTCTTTCTTTTATGTGTTTTTGTGACGTTTTAAATTGTATTTTAAAGTTTTCTTATTACCAATGATTACAAGCGGAGCAATATTTTTGTTTAATTGCGACTATATACATTATGCATGCAGTAGGCCTTGATGTGGTTTACCTGGCCCTATTTCGAAATGTAGAGATATTTTTCAATCATTAAATGATTTGACATCCGATTTTAAAACTTATGTATATTATTTTGAAAATGAAACATGCTGCTTCTATTATGGTGCTAACTATAGAAATACAATTTCTTCTACGGTGATATAATTATAACAGAGTATTACATTGCCTTCGTTACCTATTGTAGGCGGAATAAAAAGAAAGACATGATTACTCAATAAAGTGTTATATTTGCTATAATAATACATAAGTCGCTCCGCCACCAGAGATAAAATGGATCGAACAAAAACATTTACACTAAATACACCTTTGGACCAAGATTTTGTTCAATTATTGATAATTTTGAAATCGGTTTGGCAATGTGATTTAGTCATTGTTAAATTGCTCATGACGCCAAATATATCTAACTTGGATGATATAACATTATCATATGGATTTTGATATAAAAGTTGGCCTCGTTCAGAGTTTATTGTGAAAATAAAATAATCATATTCCAGAATCATCTGATTTTGTTTGTGTTTGTTTTGTATAAAAAGTGTCGTATTTTAAAGAGTACAATTAGCCTCAAAATGCCCCTCCCCCTCCCCACCAAATAAAAATCATCGACATGTAGGTAAGTCGCATTGAAATTACTAAGCTTTTATTGGTCATCAAAACAATTAAATATATACTGCTCAGCCACAACGTAACCTTACACACTTTTTAATTATCATACATTATGACGTCATTGAATGTAGACTTTCAAAAAACCAACTCAAAGGAAATTTCTATATCCTATTGTATTTCCCATTGAAATTATGTTTGCATTTCGCAATAATGTTATGGTAGTATTCGCATATGTCAAAAGTTATACCTAAAAGGCTACTTTAAAATCCTTAAATAGATTTTTTCGAAAAGTAGCTGCGGTCATCATGGCAATGCAGGGGGTGTTTCACAAAGATCCTAAGTTGAACTTTTCTCTAAGTTGGAGTTATTATGGAAAGCCATTAGCATCCTTGAAAATATTTTGTAAAAGTCATTTTAAAAGGCATCAAATGTTGATTCAAATCATTCATATTTTCTATTATCATGGGAAATTTTATGTTCTTGATGTGGAATTTATGAAAAGTCTAAAATAATGATTTTTTGCTTTTGGATGTATTTCATTATAAGGCTACAAATGGCTCTCCATAATATTTAAGTCCAACTTAAGTTCAACTTCGAATCTTTGTGAAACACCCCAAGGAATATAAACCCACCGCACACTATCCGATCTGACTACGATACGACTTTGGAAGAAATTTGCAGAAGCATTTGATATTGACATTCAGACTAAACAAAAAATCTTAATGATCGATGATTAGTAGAATCATATGATTAATAAAACTAAAATGTCAATTGATTCCAAGCTTCCTTGGAGGAGGAATAGCTAAATCAGCTGTACGATATCGTATAGTGACGTCATACGATGTTTACGATTGAAAGCCGATTCGGCTGTTATCTGACCAGAAGGCTTAAAGCCCGGCACCCCCCCCCCCCCCACTCAGGTTTCAAAATGACCGCATGCGTGTTGCCAAAATGTCCTTTTCGTAACAAAAGAAAAAGGTCGAGCCGTATTGACTTTACACACCGGACTTTTGCTGAAAAGGGGGGGGGGGGGGTGCGGAAAAAGGCTCGTATACAAAAGAAAAAGGTCGAGCCGTATTGACTTTACACACCGGACTTTTGCTGAAAAGGGGGGGGGGGGTCGGTTGGAACACGCATATGCGTACCCTAAATAACACTGAGTGGGGGGGGGGGGCCGGGGCTTAAAGATAGTCATGTGATTACATTGTGAAAGAAACGTTGTGGAATCGATCAGAAAAGGTTGATCATCTAGCATATAAGTATTGTGTGTACTGCAAGGTTCTGTAATCATCAAAATGATAAGAAATTTGGCCCAGTCTTCGTAAAGTTACAAGCACTGTACACAGAAAGATGTTTATGGGACTACGCGACACGTGCGCGATATCTATCAGGTCCAAAAGATATAATAGTTTACCAAATTTATCAATTATTAGGCGGTTTCTCGGCAAAATTTTATCATCACGTACTTGTCAAAACATATTCTTTCACATGATTGGTCATAAGAGCTTCCATTTCATCTTGGGGGGGGGGGGGGCGTTTCCAAAACTGTTCTTTACCTTATTACCTTTAAATGCACTAAAATACTGCTATTAGTATTCTTTTCATTATTTAGAACCTACATCAGGAAGATGATGTTTGTTCAGATTCCATATCTAATATAATAGCCATATCTTCAGAAATCAGATCCGCCGGAAGATCGAATAGTTTGCGTTGGGCTCTAATGTATTTATTTACAAAGAAATGAACAATAAAAACAGAAAAGTTGACATTTATGTGGAAGTAGAATATAATCTGTAGCAAAAAAAATCTTCCAACACATGAGTCTATACATGATAGATGACCTTTATGTTAAGACGGAAACTTTAAATCACAATTTGCTTTGGAAACTCTATTCATTCGTAATTCTCTTTTTTCCGGTCACCCATTGTCAAACAAAAAAAGTACTTGTTTATTGAAATAATGATCGAGGTGTGATTCTAATTTGTAATATATATTCATCAACATAAAAAAAGACAAAGGCTTAAAGAAGACGTTGGAAAAGCAAAGTGGACACTTAGTATTTTGTCAACAGTGAATTTTACATAATAAAGGCTAATATATTTCGAGTTAAAATAACATTAGGATACTCATATACGTTACCCCCGTATTAAAATACACTATTCTCTTAACCAGTTGACTGCTGAATTCTCTCATTCCCATTGACTTAACAAAGGGAACCACCCGGTACCAGTAGGCAAAGGGTTAAGATGTCAAAGTATAAGGGAGTTTACAGATACAATCTGCGCATGGGCAGATAAAGGTCATTTGTACCAAAAAGGTAAAACCCACAGAGATGAATACTGGATATGCGCTCATGAAAGTTATGTAACATTATTAATTTATGCACCAACGGTACATTCTAAGATACGTAGGAGGAAGTATTCTTTTCAAGAGGGCAAACAAGAGGTATTCATGAAGCACATCTAGGACTTTGGCAGTATTATTCTAATATGCTCAAAGTGGAACTTCTCCATGTGTAACAGATCTGTGGATATTTGGGGTCATTTGTACCATGTGCTATCTGTAAACTCCCTTATTCTGCGACGCTACGGATATCAAAAGACGTTATTTTTAAGTCATGCTCTTCGAAGAACACGATCCCAAATACTTTCGAGAAATAAACTCAGGGCAATTTTAAAGCCCACCTGTACTCGTTTGGCCAGGAGGGATTAGATCACCCAGCACTGACAGGTGGCTATATCATCAACTGAGCGCTCAAATTTACATAAGAAAAAGAGGATCATGGGGGACCAACGGGCACCGCTTTGGCATTGTTTTCTATATAGAGGCACAAGTAGCTACAAGTAGTACAGTGGCTTTAATACCTTACTGTGTATCCTACAGAAATCATGATCGGAGTACGTAATACGTCACTGTTGGAATTGCTTTAAGCTGATTTCTCGAAAGTGTTTTCGATCGTGTTTATGATAAAGAACAAAAAGTATATAATAATAATGTTAATAAATAGATCAATGTCATAGGACATTGGCCATGTGGCAGGGATTCGAACCCCCTATACCTTGTGATCCACGGTCCGGTAGCATATTCACTAGACCACAGTACCTCTAAGGCCATTACAAAGTATATACATTTTTAGCGTCCCGCCCGCTTCCTTTTTGGGGGCCGTCTCCTTTTATTTTTTTAATTATTTTTTTTAATGGTTTAAAATCTTTTGTTGTTTTTGTGTTTTTGTTTGTTGAAAAACACTGCTAAATGATCTATTTCAGATTTTTTTTTTTTAAATTGCCGGCGGCCATCTTGAAAAATAGCCCGACTGTCAAGGAGAATGTACCGAGTGGCCATTATGAAGAAAAACAAGAAGGAAAAAAAAAAAGGGCCTCCTCCTTTCTATTTTTCAAAAAGGCAGGACGCTAAACATGTTTTTTTTTTTTTTTTGGCCTAATAACCTCTGTTATTTCATTTCTACCACCCTTCATTCCTCATGAGCGTAAATCTTGCGAGGCTGTAAGCGAACTTCATGTTGTTTGGGCGTAATATCAATCCCTTGTCGAACCCCTCATCGAACGACTCAGGACGATCACCGGGAGCGAAATCGATGTGGAATCTCTGCATGATCTTTGCGAAGATCAGAAAGAGCTCGTTCTTGGCCAACTGATCACCAAGACATTTCCGGGGACCTGTGTATTATGGAAATATATTGTAGAATATAATGTGAATAAATTGAGTTGATGATATTACAAATAATGTTGTTTTGAAGGTACTATATGCCCCATTTGCAGGCCAAAAAAAAATGAAAAATTTAAATTCCAACTGCATTTGAAAGATAATACTTATTTAGAACTTCCCTAAAAAAAGGGGGGCTTGAAAATGTCTTCAAGTGGGAAAATAACGACTATTAGTTGTCAAATCGACTTTAGGGCTATAGAGCCCTAAAGTAATAATCTTGATTTTCAGACATTATTGTTCTGAATGGTCATACGTTTTATGCTGCGCAAAGATTCAATCAGTTTAATCTTGGCCATTACAAGAAGTGGGTTATTGATGTAGACAAATGCTCATGTACCCTTACAACTCTTTTTATGTATTTTATTACCAAAGAAGAAAAGGCCATGCAGTCAGTCACTAAATAGTGTCTGACAGTGAAGTGAACGGGTCCTTGCATAATTTGAATATGAGGACACTGCTAACGTTTAAATGTCACAGATAGGACATACATGACATATTCATAATTCCTGCAAAGTTCTACAGAATTTGAGGTTGGCTGCAAAAGGGACATAGTACCTTTAAGAAAAAGACTGGATGACCTATTACGCTGTATTAAAAGCACTGAAAACAATTGTACGTTGTTTTTGTTCACAAAATAAAA